>NW_027210885.1:0-247500 GCF_029030835.1 Brachyistius frenatus
AAAAAGTCATACTATAGCATGTCGTCCAAAATATGAAAAAAAGTCATACTATAGCATGTCGTCCAAAATATGAAAAAAAGTCATACTATAGCATGTCGTCCAAAATATGAAAAAAAGTCATACTATAGCATGTCGTCCAAAATATGAAAAAAAGTCATACTATAGCATGTCGTCCAAAATATGAAAAAAAGTCATACTATAGCATGTCGTCCAAAATATGAAAAAAAGTCATACTATAGCATGTCGTCCAAAATATGAAAAAAAGTCATACTATAGCATGTCGTCCAAAATATGAAAAAAAGTCATAGTATAGCATGTCGTCCAAAATATGAAAAAAAGTCATAGTATAGCATGTCGTCCAAAATATGAAAAAAAGTCATACTATAGCATGTCGTCCAAAATATGAAAAAAAGTCATACTATAGCATGTCGTCCAAAATATGAAAAAAAGTCATACTATAGCATGTCGTCCAAAATATGAAAAAAAGTCATACTATAGCATGTCGTCCAAAATATGAAAAAAAGTCATAGTATAGCATGTCGTCCAAAATATGAAAAAAAAAAAGTCATACTATAGCATGTGGTCCAAAATATGAAAAAAAGTCATACTATAGCATGTCGTCCAAAATATGAAAAAAAAAAAGCATCGTCCAAAATATGAAAAAAAGTCATACTATAGCATGTCGTCCAAAATATGAAAAAAATTAATATTTTGGAATGTGGTCCAAAATATGAAAAAAAGTCATACTATAGCATGTCGTCCAAAATATGAAAAAAAGTCATACTATAGCATGTCGTCCAAAATATGAAAAAAAGTCATACTATAGCATGTCGTCCAAAATATGAAAAAAAGTCATACTATAGCATGTCGTCCAAAAATGAAAAAAATGTCCAAAATAAAAAAAGTCATACTATAGCATGTCGTCCAAAATATGAAAAAAAGTCATACTATAGCATGTCGTCCAAAATATGAAAAAAAGTCATACTATAGCATGTCGTCCAAAATATGAAAAAAAGTCATACTATAGCATGTTATAGCATGTCAAAATATGAAAAAAAGTCATAGTATAGCATGTCGTCCAAAATATGAAAAAAAGTCATAGTATAGCATGTCGTCCAAAATATGAAAAAAAGTCATACTATAGCATGTCGTCCAAAATATGAAAAAAAAAGTCATAGTATAGCATGTCGTCCAAAATATGAAAAAAAGTCATACTATAGCATGTCGTCCAAAATATGAAAAAAAGTCATACTATAGCATGTCGTCCAAAATATGAAAAAAAGTCATACTATAGCATGTCGTCCAAAATATGAAAAAAAGTCATACTATAGCATGTCGTCCAAAATATGAAAAAAAGTCATACTATAGCATGTCGTCCAAAATATGAAAAAAAGTCATACTATAGCATGTCGTCCAAAATATGAAAAAAAGTCATACTATAGCATGTCGTCCAAAATATGAAAAAAAGTCATACTATAGCATGTCGTCCAAAATATGAAAAAAAGTCATACTATAGCATGTCGTCCAAAATATGAAAAAAAGTCATACTATAGCATGTCGTCCAAAATATGAAAAAAAGTCATACTATAGCATGTCGTCCAAAATATGAAAAAAAGTCATACTATAGCATCCCTTGAAGAAGCCAGTGAAGAGCATCCAGAAGAAGGAGAAGAAGCCGGTGATAATCTCCTTGAGGCTCAGCTTCTTTATTTTCTTGAACTGCTTGCGTACGTTTTTAACAGAGAAAATCTGGCGGACGTGCGCGATCTTCGTCTTGACTGAGCGACACGCGGTGGTGAAGGCAGAGGCCGACTCCAGCGCGTCCTCTTCCTCCCCTTCCAGCTCATCCAGGAGGCTGTGTCCCTCTTCCTCCTCCTCCTCTTCGGGCTGTTCGACCATATCCGAGTCGGAGATCTGCGAGGCCAGCTGCATCTCAAAGATGGTGTCCTCGCAGAAGTTCACAAACATCTCCATCTTCTCGCTCTCTCCGCCCTCGTTGACCACGGCAAAGATGAACTCGCGCTTGGACTCTTTGACCTGCGGCTTCTCCCACTGCTCGCGGCTCGACTCGCTGATCTCGAAGTAAATCCTCTCGATTCGCTTCGCGCTGCCCATGATTTCAATACGACCCAGGTAAGGCTCAAAGTAGCTGAGCACACTTTCTGCCAGATCCAAGAAGGTGGCGAGGCGCGAGTCGTAGGGCATGTGCTCAGACAGGTTGGTCAGCAGCACGGCCACGTTGAAGCCGATGTCTTTGGCCGGCTCGTGGAATCGCTCCACGAACTCCTTGTAGTTGAACATGTCGTTCTCGTCGGCCTCCGCGCACGAGAGCAGGAACTCGATCTCCGACTGGTTGTACTGCTTCTGGTTCTCCATGGACTTCTGGAAGTCCTTCTTCGAAATAATGCCCTTACACTCGGGGTCATACTCCCTGAAGTTGTCCGAGGTGGTGAGATCCTTCAGCTTGAGGAACATGTCGAAGAACTTGAGGATCATCTCCACATTGCTGGAAGACTCCACCAGCGTGTCGACCATCTGCTTTCCAATGGTTCCATTCACCACATTACCTGACGGCGACAGTTCATTTGAATAAATTACAAACAACACCACAACAACAACACAGACGTTTACTAGAACAATCCCAGCAGATTTGTTATTACTTTTAAAGCTCTGAATAACGATTTTACCGTTCCTTTTGTCATTTCTCGGACACTGAATGACAGCTTCAGGCTCTTACCCTCAAGCAGAGACAGCAACATGACAACCATGTCCTTCTGTAAGTCCATCAGCTCCTTCAATAGCTCGATCTGACTGGCATCCTGCAAGGAGACCAGACACTGTTTAGAGGGAGTTTTCCCAAGAAAGAACACCAAGTTGTTTACACTTTAATCGTTCACCATTTTAAATCTTTGTTTTACTTCGTGGCATACATGAATGCCCCCCCCCCCCCGTGCAAATACATGCATATCTAGCTATTGTAATTAATACACTCGTCAGCAGCAGTTGCTACACTCGAATCAAAAAATGGAAAGACTTAAACTTAAAAAGATGAATAAATGAACTAGATATTTTTAAGGGATCTAAATTAATAAGATAGAACAATGTCTAAAGGAATTTCCTAATGCTTTGAGTAAATACGTTTTTTAAATGTGCACAAACACGCAGCTTCATGGGGATAGTCCGTTTTTTACATACAATTTGCGGTAATTATAATTAACAAGTGATTTCTCATATTTCCCACATACTATGGTGTAGCCACATTGGGTTACTTATTGATGTACTTCATGACATACCAAAATAAAGTCTGTTAGCTTGTTACAGTCTGTGAGAAAAAGTCAAGCAACACACGGTTTGTCGTACCTGGGATAGTTTCATTTGCATGTTTGCAAACACGTGCAAGAATCCCACCACTGCATCCCACAGTCTGCTGTGAGCTAAACTCTGCTGGTTGCCAATACACGGGCCCTGAAGAGGAGGGAGAGAGATGATGCAGGACAAAAAAAAAGAACACATCATCAAATATTTGATGAAAGGAATTGAGTCTTTACTTTGCAGATTCAACCGTGTTGACTGAAGGAGCAGCTTCTTACCTGAATGTACTCAGTGAGTGAGTTGAATATCTGCTTGGCTACAGATAAAGCTTTGGAGAAGTTGATTTTTCCTGTTTCATCGATGACGTCTTTGCCAGAGTAGTACCAGTAGAAGTCGCTGATGGATTCCTGAAGAGGAGAGTCACATTAGTGGACGGATAAAATCAAAAAATAAATGACAACATAAGTGATGAGGATATGTGAGATGTCGGCAGTCTACCTGCAGACGGAGCAGATAGTCCACGGTGCTGATAATGATGTTGACTGTGGTTGTGTTTCCTGTTTGAGTTCTCAGGAAGTTCTGGAAATCTGACAGAAACAAATATTTTCTCATCCACATCCTCGTGTCCTCGCTGATCTCTCAGGAAACAGGTGTAGAAAATAAACGTTGTTTGTGTGTGCGGCCTCACCTCCATTGTGCCCCTCGCAGAGAAGTTGCAAAAAGCGGAACAGATCTTTAGTAAACTCATCGTTCTGTAGTACCTTGGAGCCTTGAGAAAACAGATACTTCTGTGAATAAAGCTCAAACCCAACACGGCAGTCTTTATTTGCTCAATATAAGGAGGTATAACAATATGTGAAACTTCCCTTTAAAAGCAATTAATGAGGCAAGCAGGACATGTTTCTTGTTTAAAACATTTTTGAAGTCCAGGGCCTTTAGATTGCAGGTTATAAAACTGAATCCAAAGTGCTTTTTTTTAAAAATGCTCTTATATTAAACAACACTAGGACATTTCCATAAGCTGGTGGAAGCTTAATAACTTTCACATGCAGGCCACGATTGGGCCTGACGAATGTTTTTTATTTTCAGAAAGGCGCAGCGGACAGACGTGGTTTACGTGATTCATGGTTTAAATAAATCGACCAGATAATCCGGCCGACAAAATGAGCAGAATACATTTCTGAGAGCAGATAAAACCATGTGAAAGTTAGACACATGTATCATAGCCAGCTTTGTGAAATAAGCCCCGAGTTCAAAGCAAGACAAAGCTTTGCTTAGGCTGCAGACGAGTCCACAGACCTTCAGTCAAACCCTTGGTGGCACTGATAGCCTGATGGCGGCATATTTGAGCATCAGTAATAGGATTTGCATTAGTAAATGTTAACATGGAGGGAATGGGAAACAAATACCACACAAAAGGACAGGCAATGGATTCTGGAGATCCACTTTCTGTGTACTCCAACAGTCGGCATGCACTCTGTGTCCCTGCAGAAACCTGTGGGGCGGGAAGGGGCAGGGTACCAAAATAAAGCAGGAAGTGTGGACCACAGATATGAGAGGGGACATTCAGGGTGGAAGCATAGCCATATCAGGATCATCTAAATTTGCTATTTACCCCTCTGAGTGTGGACTGCCATCGATGAGTTTTTAAAATGACAGGAAGGAGACAAACGATACACGAAGACATAAGCAAAAAGAGAGGACATTGAGTTACAGTACGAGGAGATATGAATACATCAGCTACGAGTGAAGAAACAGAGACATGCAGTTAAAAAGAAAATAGTTTTAGACGGAGGGAAGGGGAGGGAGAAAAATCAAAGGCCTGGGCCGTATCTATGTTGCATCTAACAGGATGAGTACCAAATAAGAATTCAGTAAAGATGAAACGTTTTTAACAGTAACAGAGACACGAGTAGTAACGGTGACTTGTTAACACAGAGCTCAGTGGAGATGTTTAGCAGAGGACTGATGGAGAGACGGACAGAGTTTGATGTGGGAAGCATCGAGTGAGGAGTGTGTGGAAAAGTCGGAGGAAGATCAGAGGTCTTGTTTTAATGCTGGACCATGCCCTCTATGACTAAATATATTCTACGATTATACATGAAAAAGACTGACAGGAAGTGGGATTTTACTTTTAAATGAATCCCACCTGTTAGAGCGTACACAGACCCATAACATATTTACAACTAACTCACGCTTTGTTTACTGCAAAAAAGACATTAAAGACACCACACTGACGACTTCAGTGACTTCAGCGCAAGCAGCAAACTGTTTATATAAATCAAAATTCACATTGATAGCAATGTAATCAGAATTCAGTGACATCAATGTAATTTTGATTCATTTCAGAAGGCCATACAGACACTATTACGAACTAGCATTTATTAACAGCTTTGAATGGACACTGACAGTTGTCATGGTTCAGCATTAGTTCAGTGAGGGGAAGAAGGACGGTGTCGTTTTGTTGTTTTGTAATCGAGAGTAATACCAGGTGCTTCAGGCATCGACTGAACTTCAAGAGAAAACTGTCAAAAATTTGGGTTTTAGAAGAGAAAAAGAATCGAATATAATGCAACGCATCTACTAAGACTTCACTTCACTTACTTGAACCGTCCTCTGTCACCATGCCAAGTCCTTCTGCTTTGTTCTGCCTCTCAAACGCATTCAAATCCAGGACACTAGGAGAAGAAAGTCACAGGTCAATTTTCAGCACCTGATGTTTTTAATTGTTTTTGCAGAACGTATAACATCACGTCGCCCACCTGCAGGACTGCATCAGTCCTGAGAGACTCTTGAAAAAGCCTGCATCTCTTTTTTCTTTCAAGTAACCAAGCATTTTCTGTGATAAGAGAAATGAAGATTTAAACATCTTGTTAAATCCACATCCTAAACTGGATGTGTGGACACACAAAGTGAATATAAACGAATGCTGGATGACCTCACCTGCTGAACTTGCACATTTCCTCCATTTAAGATGGCGATACCCAGTTTGAGGGTGCAGGTCACCATGGGGCCCAAACGACCTGGAGGCAGAAAGGTAAGGTTAAAGTCGAGACCAATCAGTGAGGCGTTCATAAAACAGCAAGTCATTTCATGGAAAAGATGCGAGGATTCTGCCCGAAATACATGTGTGCATATGCATGTATCATGTACAGCATGTAGGAAGTAGAAGTGACAGAATGTCTCATGTCAGATCTGATTAGTTTGGATTTTTTTTTTTAGATTTCTGCAATAAAATGTAATGGCAAAAACCTCTCTAATGAAACTTTTAGACCATCACAATCATCATTTAGTTACCTTAGAATGAGCTCTTAATATCTACATAGGAAGCAGATCCTCGTCCTCGGAGCCCGCCATGTTTCTACGGTAGCCCAAAATGGACAAACCAAACAGTGGATCTAATGAGGGCTTTTTGCGGGGGGGGGGGGTTGTGCAAATTTAACGTCCACAATACATTCTCTTCTAGACTTAGGAGATGAAAGAGAGGTGAGGTCTCTCAATCTGCAACCACACCACTAGATGCCACTAAATCCTTTACACTGTTTCTTTAATTCTATCAAAAGAAAAACATTTGCAATTTTTTTTTTTTTTAAATCAACAAATTACTAAACTTTCAAATGAAATAATTTGATTTTGCTCTAGCACATCCACAACCTCCTTATCCATGGATTATTTGGGTGGCTGGTATCCAGCACAATGTCAAAGGCTGTTGTTACTATTAATAAAAAGACCGCCTTTATCTGTCGTTTTTAAGTGTCTGTAAAAGAAGTTGGAGGATAATTTCCTTTAACCAACCCCAACGATGTTGACAATTGCTGTGACAGAGCTTTGGATCCAACTAGCTGTGTAGTTAACTGGTCCCAAAACAAATCTAAACAAAAGATCAGGTCATTATTACCTTTACTGGCGCTGATCATCTGCAGCACCATCTCTGCTGCCCCACGAGCATGCAGCCTCGCCTGCTGATACAGAATCTTCTGCTTTTCCATCTCCTTTTCCTGAGGGGCAAAACACACACACACACACACACACACACACACACACACACACACACACACACACACACACACACACACACACACACACACACACACACACACACACACACACACGTACAGTAATTGGCAAAAGGGACATTTTTAAGAGTCTGACAACCAATGTGTGAACCAGAGTACCTCAAATGTCTTCTCTTTCCCTTCTTCCTCTTCTTCCTCATCCTCTGCACAGCTCTGAGAACACAGGAGGTCACCAATCGAGTTTAATTTTATTTATTAAAGAAAGGAGAGTTTTACCTGACGTATTTATTGATTGGTAAAAGAACTAAAGCGAGCACTACCTTTGCCATCATGTCTGCATACGCAATATACAAAGGATCTTCTTCCAAGTAACTGAAAAATCAAGTCACAGTCCATTACTGTCCGTTTCATAATAACAGACACAGTACATCAAACATGACAGATTGTTGATGGAATTATTCCTTTATGTTAAATTTTAAAGGTAAAAGCTAAATGAAATAAACCACAATAATGAAATCAGTTTAAAATGCAGACTCTGCCATGTTCAGTCACTTAAACGCCTCACCTTCTCTCTGTCAGAGCGTTGTGGCTGAAGTGGAGGATGAGTTGGTGGAGGGGGTCAGGCTGGATCTCAGCCACCTCCTCTTCCTCCTCCTCCACAATCTTCATGGGGGTTTTCTGCAGGGGGGTCCAGAGGAGTGAACGGTTAAGCTCTGCCCAAACCTTTACCAGCTCAATACTCATCCCACGACAGCTTTAACTCATCCACATTTTCTTCGTCTTCACACACCCACCGACGACCGCGCACATTCACGCGTTTGTGAAAAACACTGAGATGAGTCGTTCACCTAGCACTGGCATGCAGATGGGTTGTTGTGTCCTGGTGATCCGTGTGAGAGGAACGGGACGAGGAAGTTAAAGAGTGCATTATGAAAAGTGCTGGAACCAGTTTTCAAACACATGCATGTGACAGCGAACAGATGCAAGCAGTAAGCCATTTGGTGATGTGACTTCAAACATGAGGAATGATCCTGACAGTGAAGGAGCATCACAAAGAGGGAGGATGACAGCTACACAAACCTTCAAGAGTCTAAACTAATCTGACAGAATTGTAGAATTAAAATCACAATCCTATCAATAACAGTGGATGAGCTGATAATAAAGCTTCTGTATCTGAGGTTTTACTGAGTTTTGGTGTTTGGATGAATTTGCTGCACATCTGCATACAAAGATCTGATATGAAATGTGATCGTCACATGACTACGCGAGCATGCCACTGACGTCACGGCCACAGAACGCACTGTAACGTCACCTTCACACTCACACTACAGACTTACAGAGTACAGCGAAAGGACAACTGATGGGTTGGATCCAGATCTGACAGCCAAACAGCTAGTGACAGTCTCCTACTAGGGAAAGGCCCTCCTTACCACTGCTGTCAGAAAGCCTGCTTTTCTAGAGCTGTGCGCGCCGGAGCTGGCCCTGTGTCTCCTGAGTTGGTCATGCAGCCTCTGACCCCTGACGGATCTCTGTTTGAAGGGTTTCGCGCGCCTAGAGCGGGGGCCCCTGGGTGCTTTGGGCGAGGTCCCCGCCCGGCTGCGCTCCCAAGGCTCAACGGGCGTGGAGCTAAAGAAGCATTCGGCAGACAGGACCGGCAGAGGGGTGCCAACGCAGGGCACGCGGGGCGAGGGCGAGGCGAGCCCAGTACTTACTGCCAGATCCTGAACTAGCTTCTCCTCAAAGGAGTACTCCTCTGCCTCTATCCAAAGTCTCTGATAGGCCGGGATGAAGAAGTTGATAGCACGATGCCTGGGGAGGGGGGGAGGTGAGGGGAGGTGGGGAGGAATGAAGGGGAGCAGGGAGGGAGGTACAGTGGCATTAGGGCGGGTTGTGGTGAGTTTTTTTTTGTTTTGTTTTGTTTTTTTTGTTTGAGGAGGAGGAGACAGGAAGGAGAGATGTAAGGGGGGAGGAAGGGGTTACAGGAAGTGCATTTCAGGCAGGGTGGTGATTGGTCAATGTGGGATCCACTGGGTCTTCTGACTGGTCATATTTCAATCTCTAAAACAACTGCAGCTACTTTCATCAGGTTGGAAAATTCATTATAGGAACATGCACACTTTAGGGGGGGGAGATATGCAGTTTTCCAACACATCAATGGGTCTATTCGACTTCCATTTGTCCTCTTTTAAATGATCAAATTCACTCTATACATTTTTCTTCACAAAGATGCACAGATGTGTTGTGAAAATGCACATCTGTCAGATGAAAAACAAATCTTTAAATCATCATAACTCTCTCTCTCTCTCTCTCTCTCTCTCTCTCTCTCTCTCTCTCTCTCTCTCTCTCTCTCTCTCTCTCTCTCTCTCTCTCTCTCTCTCTCTCTCTCTCTCTCTCTCTAGGGGGAGGAAATATGACAAAAAAAACAGCTTTTTATATCTTACTGTGACCAAGCAAAAATGTTGTAAACCAGCTAATCAGCTTATCAAAGTCAAGACTGCGTTTAACAGATTTCTTTCTTTCTTCTTCTTTCCTTTTCTTCATTCCTTCCTTTAGGGTTCACCTGAAATGAAACAGAGGCCTGCAGCTTGCAGTGTGCTTCCACTTTCCAAATCAGTTTGGTTCAGTCAATTCTCAGGCTCATTCTAGCTGACCAATCAGAATCAACAGTGCAGAAACAGTTGGTTGCTAGGCACAGCTCGCTCCACAGCCTGGTGGATGGAGTGGGGAAGGGGGGGGTCGGACAGATGAAGCATTCGCCCCGTGGTTTCACTTTACCGTCAGCAGGGAGAACAGGCGGTCAAAGCTGGAGGCTTTGAACGCCCTTTCCAGCCAAACCTCCCGATAGCCATTCAGGAAGTAATTATTATTTTTGTATCTGAGGGAGGATGAGGTAGTGTTATGCAAGAAAACAACACAGAGGAGAGACTGTCATTAGGGAGGTGATGAGGGGTTCACATGGGCACACAATCAAGAAAAAAAAATGGCCCACCCCCCCACGGCTACTCGGTGATTGATTGTTATGTACGGTTAGATTGTGATAAAGCAACGTCTTAACTGGCTTGTTTAAACACAGGATGCCAATATTCAATAATTGACATTTCTTAATTATTTTCAGAAGTGTGACAGGTGAAAAAAAAAAGAAAAAAAGACTCACCTGGGTAGATTGTAGAGCGGAGCCATGCGGAAACACGCCACCACGGCACGCTTACGCTGTTTGGACAGCAGCTTATGCATAACGGCCTTCTTGTTCCTCAGAGGTTGCTCCACCTGAGGAGTAATGAGGGAGTTGTGAAATTACATAATATCTGTATTATTTAACAGGCATAATTAGTGTATCAAATTATTATTTACATTACTGCAAATTAAAGTTTAATTTAGAGCTGAAATGATTTGAATTGATGATAATTCCTAATTAGTCTTTTTTTAATTTTTTTTTTATAAGAATTAAGAAAATCTCTTGCCGCAGTTTGTTAAACTACTTGATTCATGAAAAACTGTTATCACACACCCAGAAGGCCTTGCTCTGTGTCATTTTTAAATTGATTTGCCCTATTAGGAGGAAGACACCCTTTGTGGGACTGCTGATACTTTATCCCTTTTCTTGAGATGATCTAACTTTAGGTCCCAAGAACTACTAAGTCATTGCTACGTGATGGATTGTTTTTATTTGAGCTCTAATGGTAATCGTGGTTTTTCACCTGCTCCAGGTAGAAGACGGCAGCAGAGATGCTCTGGACTCGGTCCACTGTGTGCTCAGAGTCTGCCGGTTCTTCGCTCTTCACCACGACGTCTTTGTACAGGTTCAACTGCCACTGGACCGCCGGGTCATCGGACTACAGCAAAACACAGCAATCAAATCAATGAGTAAGCCACAGAAAAGTAGGCTTAACATTATTATCATTATGCGCTGCTCTTGCTGCCCGAGTTGTCTTACCTTGTCCTGGAGATGTAGATTCTGACGCAAGTGCTCCTTCACCTCATCATCTGTGTCTTTCTATAAACGGAAAAGGTGTTTACATCACAGAAAGATTGCAATGCTGTGGCCATAAAAGAAATTGTCACGATAGTGTTAAAAACGCACAATACAGACTGAAGATTAAAGTAAAGACGCAACATAATGGGTCTGGTCAAGAGGCACCAGTCTACCTGTATCTTTGATGTAGAAAGTTGCACTGGTAAGCACCGAGATATACCACACACTCATAGAACGAGCACGTGCCGGAGTATTTAGCTGGTATTTAGTTTGTCTGAAAATCTCTACAGTAGGTCTTTGGTCAGCTCACCAGACTGTAGCGTATCTTGGCCACAGAGATGAGCTCCTGGTCTCCTGGGGTGCACATGTTGAGGCCGATGGGCAGCATCTTCTTCAGGGCAGCTATGATCAGAGACGTCTGGACGGAGTAATATTCACCACGACGGCGCTTGTGTTTCCTCTCCTGGTCTCCACCCGACTACAGAGAGGGGCAAGAGGCGTGAAGTTTATTTATTGATGTGGTAACGCTACGAGAGCTTCAGGTTTCCCCGAATCTGTAAGTGTTTTTAAAACTGAAACTTTAAGATGCAGATTTTTTATTATTTTATTAGAAATTTTGTATTTGTCGTGCACTTTTTGCCTCAATCGTACCATTGGAATTATTTAGTTTTTACTGTTATTATTTAAAGGGATTTAGAGAGAAGTAAATCTAGCCTCTGGGTCCACAGAAGAGCTCACTGTTCTTTTTTATATTTGATTAATTTAAACTCATCCTGCTATGATTTGGCCTTCATGTTTCATAGCCGGGGTTATAACACTCCCTCAGAAACTCCAACCAAACAAATGCTGAAATAAACAGAAGACAGTTAAAATTGTGTTGTTTATATTGTGATCATTTGTATTTTACTGAATATCAAGTTATTAAATGTCGGGTCCTATTAAACAAGATTTCTTGGAGAATAGTTTTCGTGTTTTACAAATCAAATTAAACAATCAAATCCTTTTTAATCCCCTTAACTTTAATGCTTTAATATACAGTATGTCTTCCATTGGTTTTATCCGTTTTCTATGTTCTCTGAGAATGTACTCTTTTTTTTTTTTTAAATGAACTATTTTAAATTGCAAATCAAATTTAGCCATAAAATCATTTTATCATCATCATCACCAGTTAGCAAGCAGAGTACCTCAGAGGCTTCAGAGCTTTTTCTCCGCTGTGAGCGATCGTGTCAAAGCAACCCAAGAATACAAATAAATCAACAATCTGGCTCCAAAACAAATAAACAACCAACTCTCCCAGCGACAGCTGGTTGAGCGGCTGTCGAACCGAACGCTGTCCACATCAAGATATACGACCGACTTTACCACGACAAAAATGTCATATGTCGAAAACCCTGGATGTAAAGTGGAATTTAAGAGGTGTGAACTCCTGCGGTTGATTTGTTGAACATCTCCTATCTACGTATTCGGCTTGTTCAGCATCTGTCAGGGACGCCCGATTGAAGACACAAGAGAGGTGCTTATGTAAGGAGGTTTTTTTCTTATTTAAACTGGAACACTTTGAGGATCTCATCAGGAAAGTCTGGTTGTGCTGACATAGTCAAGGAGACAAATTAAACCCAGAGAGGACTGAGATGTACTCGGCTCCCTCTTCAGGGTTTGTTACATCCGATGTCACCCGGAGTGATGAGGTCAAACTCCAAAAAGAAAGCTTTACTCTTAGAAGAGGCCAGATTTACTTTTATTGAAAATTTATATTAGAAATTCATATTTAGAGAACGTCAAAGGAGAATTTGTACAATGTGATGACCCAAATAATCAGATCAATACAAATTAATTTATTATTTGTTGACCTGGTGATGATATTTCTGGATATTTCTGTCTACTGCTTCATAATTCTGCCTGATTAAAACAAAAATCAAAAATACTCAATAACTGCTAAATTGGAGTGATTTTTTTTTAATGTAATCTGGTCTTTTAAAAAAAAATTCTTACCATACACAAATTCCACGGAAATACCAAAAACCGAAACCTCCAGTAAGGATGTTAGTCTTAATAAATTCAAACTTTTCAAGAATAATTAAAAACAGTAAAAGTGTTAGTTTGAAAGTTAATGTCTTATGTCCACATTCTTACCTTGGACATCTTCGTCTTGCCTTCACCGGTTAGGAAACCCAAATTGTTGATCTCATTCTGAACCACAAAGTTTTGCTCCTCACGTTTAAAGTTCTGCATTCAGAGGAGAAAGAAGAGACGTAAAGCAGACCGTTATTATTCTGGTTTTAAATGTCTTCCTGTGATGGACCAAACTGTGAGACTCACATGTGACTTGCACCAGAGGATGAAGATCTCCGCCACCATCCTGAAGAGCTCAGTGGAGTCTGCATCCGGCCCCTTTAACCACCTCGACCTGGAGGGGACAAACACGGAAACAGGGAACATTTTTGACTGAAGTATGAGATACATGATGTTACATCCGCGAAGGACTGGACGACAACAACAACAACAACAACAAAGCTCAGTTTATTAAATGAAGAAGTAATATACTTTGGAAATTTGGATGGAATTTTTTTTTTTTAATTTAAATCAGCAAACAAACCCTTTTCACATATTTACTTATCATATAAAAACATGCAAATATTAACACCAGCATATATCTGTTGGATTAATAGATCCCCTAAAATATCAAGGAAAATGAGAATTGGTTATTGAGCAATATATAAATGGCATTTGATGCTGAACATTTGTGAAAGTTTCGCAACTCTAAATCCCGCAAAAAAACCCAAAAAAACTCAGTCTCGTTGAGAGAGAGTGTGTGTGTGTGTGTGTGTGCGTGTGTGTGTCTGTGTGCGCGCGTGTGTGTGTGCGTGCATTTGTGTGTGCATAGCACCTGTTGTTGTCCACGTATTGAATGAGCATGGGGTAGAAAGCGTAGAGGTCCCTGCAGAGCACAGAGAACTCATCCAGGATGAGCAGCTCCGCCTCCTGGTTGTCACTTTTAGCATCGGCCTTCAGCAGCTCCTCTTCAGACACCACCTGCGTTTACAGCACATCAACAACTCACCTCCTGAGATCAGTTCATCAGTTTAAATGTCTGCACACACGACCCCTTCACACCCGCCGGAGATAATCCCCTCTCTCCTTCCTCTCTCAGGACACAGAGGCACTTTTAATCTCAGAAAAGGACGTGAATTAACATATTCTTCCAACAGCTATTTCTGAAGTCAGCAGAAAATCTACTTTAATGACAGAAAACACCCAGCAAGGGATAAAATGTGCAGCTGTAATACCACGTGCAGAATATTTGAAGCTCTCACCTTCACTGTCTTCTTCTTCAGTTTGTCCAGTGTGGGCAAGAAGTGGGTCCTCAGCAGAGCTCCTCCGGCTTTGCAGATGATTGGCTGAGAGTAGACTGGAGACAAAGAGGAGAAAAATTATATTCTGATGCTCTCGAGAATAAATCAGGTTTGAGGGAGTATTTGGACCGCAAAGACACCCGTGTCCCTGAAGAACATTGGCTCTGGTGCAGACTGTCAAAGTTTTTTACAACTACAGCAAGTTCTCAAAATGAATTCAACTTTCTTACTATCCTGAAGGATATTGGTTTTAAGACAGATATTAAACATACGGGTAACAAGAACACACTGATGGCAATTAACGGGGAGAGTCAAGAACATAAAAGGACAAATATTAAACATACAAATAATGCAAAAAATTCAGTAGATCAAGTTAAACGTAGAAGCACGTCTACTATCCTCCATAAATAAAACAAAATCCGTATTGAAAAGTCACATATAAAGCACAGCCTTTTTTTTTTTTAAATCGAATTTCCTTTTTGTGAAGTATAGAATTCAAATACAGTTTTAACAAGCCAGAAAGTGCCTCAGGCTCTGTGTGTCCTCGCGGCAGCCAATTATACGAACTGGCGCTTCCCTAAAATAATAACTTCTCAGAGTTTGTCTTATTATGTGGAAAACTTCCTTAACTTTGACTCTTTCTTTGTATGTTCATGTTTTTAAAAGAGAAAATGGATTACCGAGGTAGTTTTGAATTTTTGGAGAAAAACAGAACAATCCCGATCTAAAACTATACAACATCCTCAAAAAAACTAACCACAATCTCTGAAAACGACCCAATCTGAACAGCGGGAATCTTTTCTGATCACGTTTATTGTTTTCTCCAACCTGCGATCCTCTTCATCCAGGGGGCGTCATCAATGCCCAGGTTGTTGTTGAGGATCCTGAGGATGTTTCCCAGAATGATGCTGTGGTGCTCAGAGGTCACCATGGTGCAGCACTGGGCATCTGAGAGGGAGTTCTCTGGACCTTTCTCCCACCAGTTGGACAGATAGTTACACAGCATGGGGAGGATCACCTCGATGACCTGCAGGAAACGGGACGAAGGTTAAACGTCTCAGTCAGATCATGTTACACTTTGCACCAAAACTTATATGTGTTATTATTAATCCACAGCTTCTAGCAATGATTCATTTTATGGTTGCAAAACATCAGACTTAGGCCCCATTGTGTTAAAAGGCTTTTAATATAATTTTTAAATGAAAGATTGTGTTTGATTTCAAATTTTTTATATCATTTAGAATGGATTGTAAAATAACATTAGGTGCACTGCAAAACTGCAAAGATGAAAACCGTATCCTCTTCAATAATGTTTTTAAGATTACACTAATAGTCCATGAAGTACCCACTTCATAAAAATGTGTTTCCTGGTGATTTATTATTGTACTATTTTAAGTGGAGCAAAGGTCAAAATTAATTGAACATGAGATATCCTGACTTTTTATCCCTTGTATGTTTCACAATGTATCTTACACTTCCAATGATGCAATTTAAAAGCAAGTACAATGGTGAGCGTTTAGCTGTCGGACCAAATATGTCAAAAGAGAGCTGAAATATCCCATCAGCCCCTCTGACCTGAGGCATGTCACTGTAGCGAGCACCAGACTCAGAGACATCGCTGACATCTTTCAGCAGCCTGTCGAGACGAGGCATCTCCGGACACATCTCCTCCACGGTGTCGGGCATACTCAGGACTGCAAAGAAAAAAAAATATCAGCCACTGTGAAGAAACGAGAAAGACCGTTTCTGAAAACAATGTGGATCCTATAAAGGGGGCAATAACAGAAGATGGCAGAAATGAACGTGCATGTGACGATCGAATTTAAAAGGAGGATCAGGTGGACACTGACTGGCTCGCTCTCGAGGGGTCTTGGTGTTGAAGACGGAGAGTGGGTTGTGGGCGTTTAGATGAGGCTCCAGGAACGCTACAGGCATGGCTGCCACCAGCGTCGCCAGGCTCTCCCCCAGCGCAGGCAGATGCCTGTAAATCAACATGTCGATTCATACAATGAAAATGAGCAAACCAAAAGTTTTAAAACACTTAGTTCTTCTGTTTGGAAAAAGATTCTTTTTCCAGGGTGCCATGTTGTGGTCACATTTTTTCACTGTTTATTAGCTTGAAAGATGTAGACATTTTTCATTCACAGCCTTTTTGAGAGGTTTTACAGCCACGTAACAACCAGTCAGGGAACAATAACTGTGGCTTTAGTGAAAAATATTTTACAGCCCTTGAAATATTTATAGGAAAAGTAGGAAAGTTTCTTAAATTTCCACCTTCATTTTGTAGCACATTAACTGCGGCACGCAAATTATATTACACCTTTTACTTAAGTACATCAGAAACAATCATTTATTATTATAAGTCCTGAGTGTATTTGTCACAAACATAAACATAAGGTAATGAAAAAGCTAAACTGCCGTATCCTAATTAACTGTGACAAGCTTAATTCAGATTATGCCTTGTTATTTCACTAATTTAAAAATGTTCGGCCTCCTACCGCTCCACAAAGACATTCTTTCCCGTCCCCAAAGAGTAGAAACACATCAGGATTCGGTAGCAGGACAGCTGCACATCATCCACTGAAATAAACAACAACAAATCGTCAAGTAGAAGATGAAAGTCACATTAAAAACAAAATATCGTGACTAAAAACGGTGAATATGTACCGTGTAAGTGCAGAAATTGCAAGCATAATGAGCTGGTAAAGACGGCAAGTGTATGAAAGACAAGGTGTTTCTTTAAGATTTCTACTATTGGACTGTGTAATGGACTTGAAGTGTCCTTAATTCAACATCACACCAAATTTTATTGCATTTCAGTCTATTTTATCTTTTCTCCTGGGTGACTATGTTGAGTTAACATGGCAAGACTAAAGGAAAATAATTGTTGCTGATCAGAATGTGTATCTGAGACCAGGAGCAGAAAAACTCATTTTCAGAGCTTCTTTATACGAGGAGGTTGAGGCCCTATTTGTTTTGGGAACATTGGAAATATAAGCTCAGGCATATATCAAATTCACTCTCAGTATAAATAAATGTAGCTGTTGCCGCTGGTGCTCCAGTCTCTTCTCTTATACAATAAAAAACAGAAAAAGCTGAGAATTAAAACAGGAACTCACGAAGCAGGTCCATTGCAAACTCGTATGTTCTGATGTGTTCAAAGAGGGCGGAGAGGATGGGCAGCAGCGCCACCGTCACGTAGTTGATACTCTGGGTGACGCTCTTCATCTGAGCGCGGGACTGCATGAACTTTCCCAGTTTCAGCATCTCCAGCAGCTTCTCCAGATCCTCGGCTGCGCTCTCAAAGAAAGTCCTGACCCCGGCTTTGACCAGCTCCGAGCCGGACTTCATCACTGTTCTGAGAGGGGAGGAAGGCGAGAGCTAGTGCGCATGTAAAATGATATTTGCAAGTAGTTTTCTAGCATTCAATTTGCCCCTTTTTCCTTCAGCTTATTTTCAGAAAATCCTGTGTACTTACCTGGTGTCGAGTGAGTGAGCGAGGATGTGCAGGCAGCTCACCATCATCGCCGAATCACTTCCTGTGACAGAGACATTTACTATAGATATTGGAAGGGATTCAAAGCAAAACAGGCACACGAGCACACGGACAGAGGCAATGCCAACCTTACCAAAGAGAGAAATCCTGTGTCTGACAAGAGCTGCCAGCTTACAGAACAGGCTGGAAAAAGAAAGGAGGCAAGGACAGAATTGAAGACGGGCTGTGAGGAAAGCAACTCAGTGGAAGGAAATAAGAAAAAAAGGTTTTTCATAAAAAATATGGAATTGGAATTGTTTTCATGCACGTTCTCATTTAGATAGTAAAACACAAAGCGAGAAAACCTGACAGTGAGAAAGCTGATTAGATGATGCATTTCTTCTACACAGTACCTGGTGATCATCTCCTTCTCTTTGTTGGAGGCACAGCCACAGCTGCTCAGGTTCTTGCTGGGCGTCGACAGGAAGTAGAGGCAGTGGTTCTTAAAGGTTTGATCAGACAGAGGAAGCAGCACCTGCAGAGAAGAAGTAAAAACTTTATTAAAAAGCCTTTTTAAAGATCAAAACAACAGCATACGAGTCACTCGGGTGCCAAAAGTGTTCCTCACCTTGGCGAAGAACTTGATTTCCTGGTCATGAGGAGATTTGTCTGTCTTCCCACTGGTGGCCATGGCCTCTGAATTCATGATAGTGTTGAGTGGCAAGGTCAGCTAGTTCATTTAGTACTTACAGAGATGCTTTAAGACAGCATCAGTGTTTCTAAATGCGACACACTCACCGAGATGAGCTATGAACTCCTGCGCAGAGTCGACGTACTTCAGCAGCCTCTTGAGGAACTTATAGGCGAAACGCTTTTCCATGGAGGATGAGTCCTGCTCTATGTCCTTCAGACCTCTGTGAGACGGAAAGGTCAGAGGTCACGACTGCTCAGACGACTTACTCAATCCTTTTAACAAAAGGAAAGCTTATCAGCATAATAGAAAGATTATTTGTATCAACAGCAGGGGTGGAAGGGATTTTGAATTAGAGGAGGACAGCCTAATGGAGAGGTGAAGTCACTGTAAGTTTAAGTTTCTCTTGTGTTGAAACTACTAAAGATTGAGACATTATGTTGCTAATTTCAGCTTCTTATTTAAGCGAATAAAAAAAACGTGAGTGTGAAGAGGCTAACCTCGTGATAACATAGCCGCTAATCTGCAAGAACTTGAAGAGATCCTGGGCCTTCTCTCTGTCTCTGTACTTCTCTTTAGCAGTCAGGGTGTCATAGGGAACCAGCAGCGGGTGGGTCCCTCCTCCTGGTCGGTCAAATCAAATTCTGATGTCAATTCAAGTGTTGTTGTTTTTTGTTTGTTTTTTTAAGACAAATTAGTGGTCAGAATTACCTCAATTCAAATCATTGAAGTGTGTTTAATCTTAACCGGCTCACCTTTGCTAACGAGTTCAGACTTCTTCTTCTTGGCCCAGATGTTGTGATAATTTTCTGCAACCACCTCCACCATGCCCTGCAGATACAGGAACAACACTATATGGTTCTGTCTTTTTTTTTTTTTTAAATCAGATTGGAGGAAATGCTGCAACAATAGTTCTGAGTCGAGTGACAACCAACCTGTAACTCTCTAGACAAAGTGACATTGTGCAGGTCCATTGGAGTCGGAGAGAATCCATTAACCTACAGAGTCAAATCGAGGGAAAGCAAGCAAACAAAGAGACACACTTGAATATCAGAAAAGATAAAAGCATCCTTCCATAATATTTCGCCGTCAAGTCAATGTGTAGTTTAGTACCTTTTTCCAACTAATACACAACAGAAAAACGACAAAAATCCTCCAGTGTACAGAAAGGGATGTGTTTCATAATTCTGGTTTGGCAATTCAGTGGTTGGTATGAACTCTGACAGTCACCAGCTACACAAAATCACATGAGTGCCTTTCCATTGTGCCTCACATAGTTATCACTAAGCTGATTCAAAGTCATCTGCATGTTCATGGTGTACAGATGACGTGGATGTACACATCTCACTTTTTTGTCAAGAGATGCACCGATCAGCCATTATAATAAAACCACTGACGGGTGAAGAATTAAGTGCAATAACACACTATTTTGGAAACAAGGTTTTACTGTAGCATAACTATCTTATCTGCAGTAGATTCACTTTACATATGTTTCAAAAAACGTAGTGAAATTATCGCAGAGATTCGTTACTTTTAAGTGAAATTGTGAAGGCGAGACGGGACATGTCACATTTGACCACGGCCAATCTTTTGAGCGTCCACAGTGCTGACAAACACATTTTGATTTATCACTTGTGTAGAAAGCGCAGCAGATACTTTTCAGCCCTAGACGACTCTCATCTCGAATCTCATCTCTTAAAAAAAAACTTGCATTTCTATGATGAATGACGCTTGAAAATAATGCGATGCCATTATTGATACAAGTCATTAGCTTTACTGCTTCGTGTTTATTATTCTTCCATGACAAGAGAGCGTTCCTCCCATTTACTTTCTTTAATGGACCCCTGTGATAAATCATCTCTGCTGAACAGTGGGAATCTTCACATTAAAACGCCGAAGAGAAAATAAGGAGAGAAGACATTTCTGACAATTATACTGTCTAACTGTGAAAAGTTTGATCACATCAAAGTGGATCATAGTGTAAATAAAGATGTTACCTGAGACTCTGAGATCTTTCGTTGCTTTTCGCTCTCTCGTTGTTGGAACATGGCTTCTCCCTCCTTGGTCCTCTCGATGTTCCAGTCCATCGTCAACATGCTCTTCAGGGACTCCTTTACTGGCCAGCGGTACGTTTCTCTCTCCTACAGATTGAACACACACACACACACGCACACGCACACACGCACACACGCACACAAAAGTTGGACCCTCTTATTCTCAGACAATAAACTGTTAAACCAAAAGCGGTGTCCCTACTGGCCATCACACTTCAACACAGGTGAAAACATTTATACAACAAGCTTTTTTTCTGAAGAATGATCCGTTTTAAATTATGATCCTAATTAAATTTTACTTTATTCATTGAAAAGTGGCATGAACATTTTTTTTATGCTAGCATTTTAAAATGTTCCTGCCTTGCTAATCAAGTTTTCAAGTTAGCAAACACCTAAAAAAATGCCACACAAAAACCAAAATACCAAATATCTCGTCTTCCAAACATTTCTGCTTTGGACTGAGGTTAATATATTTTTAAATAAAAACCCACATCTACCCGTTAAAGTTTAGCGGTTAGATTATTAACTAGCTTCCTAGCAGCAGCTGTGTGTATGTACCTTCTCACTCAAAGCTTTGTATGGCTTCAGCAGCGGATGGGTTTTGGCATGCTCATCCGCACTGTCTCCATGTTTCCAGCCTGCCGACATCTGCAACGGCAGTTTATTACAGTTGTACATTCAGGTCTAACAAATCCGCTGTGTTTTTGTACCATAAAAATGTAAACAAAGTTAGCATTAATTTGCATTTTGCGCTGACCTTTCCATGCGTCTCTACGGTACAGGAGAAATGCCATAAATTAAATGTGTGAGGGAAACACTTGGACTAACCTTCTCTGAGGACCACTTGTCATGGGAATGCTCTGCATATTTATGGGCAATGTAGTCAAGTTTTTCAGGAAGGGAGATGCTGGAAAGTAGAGCTCATGTTTAAATATTTAGGAGTCTTTCAAAGTCATTTTTACTTGAACATTGAGCAGGTAAAAGCTTTCTTTAGATTTTTTTTTTGACAATAAACATGCCAGAAAAAAAACAGCTTTTAAAAAAAGATTAATTCCATCATTGTACTTTTAAGTCTCCTTTTCTCTAAGAAAGTAAGTGAGAGCATTTCCAGACCACTTACTTGGCAGTATTGATGGGTTTGGGGTCAAAGTTTCCCTGCGCATCCACTGAAGCCTGTTTCTCCAGCGTTGCCCCTAAACTGGCATCCACGAAGTCCGGAGGCAGCGCTCCCGCGATGGCACACAGGCACGACTTGGCCATTTCGAAAAGTTTAGCATCATACTTCTACACAAGAGGAACATACAGAAGAGAGGGAGGAGGTTGTTTTTCTGATATGTTTTTTGAGGGCACGTCTGCGTATAACGGCCGGACGAGAAAAAGCAGTGAAACTGAAAGCTCGAACACTGGGAAACTCTGCAGCGAGTAACGGCCTGTCACAGACTGATAAATGATTCATATGTTTTGGCTTTGCTTCAGCTGCACCGCTCACAAGCACTTCACTGAACTTTCACTTCACTGCCTTCGACTACCGAGAAGTTTTCTCTCTGGAGAGCCACACACAAGTATTGAAAAACTCAAGATATCTTTGAAAAAAACAGAAGTAAACAGAGGAGAGCTTCATGAGAGGGAACACCACTAGACTACCAAACATTACAAGAAGGTATATCAGAGAAATGTCCATCTGTCTCTTGAAACTTCAGAGTATTACTGCTCTCTACAGGTATGAGTACTCACTGTTAGCTAATGTTAAATAATGTTTGCGACATGAGTTCTGGTTGTACCTTCTGAGAGAGCGAGTCAAAGATCCCCCAGAAGAGTTTCTTGGTGAGAAGGAGCTCCTCCTCGGAGGCTGTGCCGAAGATGCCCATCCCTGACGGCAGACAGTAGTACTTCCAGTTCTGCTCATAGTGGTTGGTTAGCAGCTAGAAATCAAAAGGATTCAGGTTAAAACTTAATGCTGCAGTGACAAGACGATAAAGGACAATTATTAACGTTTTCACTGTCCCATTGAACCAAAACATTGGATTGTACATGAGGGGGAGACCGGGTATGGTTGTAACACATTTTGCTTCAGGACCTGTTACTTATCTAAACTTTTATACAAACTACACTCATTTGTGTGCAACAATTGGCAGAAACTCAAGCCTCTGTAAGAATATCACAAACCTCGCGAGTTGATGTGAAATACACGGAGTTCCTTTGTTACAACCTTCTCAACTAGCGGGGTAAGTTGTAACAATTAGACAAAAGAAGCAAAACCAGAGGTCACACAATGGGATATGCTTCTAAAAGAGGTTTATAGAAAAGCTAAAATACTTGCTGCTAAATGTAAGAAATGGGGAAAGAGATCTTCTTGTTCATCACACGGGAAGTGAGGAAGATGAATGGGTTGTGAAGTATTGCAGGCCCGTGATCGCTTGTTATAATTATCCAATAAATCTTTCAGCTCATAAACCAAACACATCATTGACCAGAAAACGGTTCCGTGTCTCACCTTCAGCGGTATATTGCAGTATTCGGTGAGCATAGGAACGTCGAACACCAGACGTCTGAGCAGCTGCTGCATCATAGAGGGACGAATATACCTGTGGAATAAGAACAGAGTTACATTTTCTTCAAACAAAGATGTGGGTGGACTCTGAGGACATCCTAAAAGGGGAAAATAAATGCAGATTTAACAGAGGTGTCTTTCAGCATTATACTGCACTGCAATATTATTCTCTCTTGTGCAATTAAACTGAGTCAAGCACCTGAAGAAAATGTAAATATGCTCAAATCCAAGAATTAAAAAAACTTAGATGTGAAATGCCAGGTGCAACTTTGTGAAAGAAAACTTTCAGTAAGTTCACTTATTGTATGCAACATACTGCATGATTCTGGGTAAATGAATGGCAAACTGTGAAAGAGAGTAAAAATAGCAACCAATTGTAATGTTGTTAAAAATCTTAATTATAAGTACAATCATTTTGTAATAGTAAATAGGCCGTTAATACAAATAATGTTGCATTAATTAAAGTACAACATATACACGCGTACTTAATGGGCAAAATATATAAACCTGAAATAATAAATGAAGTAAATTCCAAAAGCTAGCTGCTTTCACTATTACCAGGTACCAAAACCCAAAAATGGTGTATTATGTTTTATGTATATGTATATCACGTGTATGTTTTGGTTGAAAAGTACACAAAAGCCTGGTTAAAATATGTATTTTTTTTTCTTTTTACAGAGCAGACCTTAATGTTTTAACCAGTGCAATTTCTTTTCTTTCTTTTTTTTAACTAGTGCCTGCGACAAGCCATTTCACGGCTCGATTGTTTGAAAAATATTATCATGCAGCCTCTGAAAATGTCCAGCTGACCTTTAATGCTTTTCACCCAGCTGAGTGTGAACAAAGCTTCCTTACTTGCAGATAGCCAGCAGACATTCCTCGATGGAGTCCCTCTGGGCTTTGGTGAGCGAGCGGCCTTTGGACAGCCGGTAGATGGTCTGCAGCGTGGAGTCGACCAGCTGCACGTAGTGCTCCGTGTTGGCGAAGAGGTGGGCGCAGCGGGTCAGCAGCGGCAGCAGCGCCGAGCCGATGTACCTGTTCATGGCCAGCGCCGTCTCCGTGGTGCTCAGCACCTCCTGTGGGACGGAGAACAATACATGCAGCTGAAGGATGACAGGCGCAGTACAGCCCCCACGTGTGAAGATAAACAGGTTGCAGTGATTACAAGTTCCTCCTAAAAGCAAACATGATCTGATTCTCTAACAGGAAAAAAGATGGTGATCAACGACTGATGTTACAGATGGGAATATTTTTACTCATTAAAACCAAAGTTTGAATAAGGCGGCACTGAGTGGACATGATTTGCTTTTGTAATTTCATGTTAATTTGACTTTTATGGGAGACAGGTGCTATTTGTGATGGTGTTGTTTAACTCTATGCAAATGAACTTGCCAAAAGCAAACAATTCCTTATATCAAAAAGGGCTGAAACAATTACAGGACTATTTGATTAGTTGTTGGCAGAAAATCAATCTCCGTTAAAATCAGTAAAATGGCCCGAAACATCTGCCCTCGTCTACACCCAAGCAGACTTTCACTTGGAGAGACTGGCATGGTGAGAAAAAAACATCCTCGGCTGAGCTTCACTTCCGAACCGACGACCTTGTGTCCCCCAACAATTCCTTTTCACCCACGCATACCCAGTGGTCTGCTCTGAGGGCAGACAAACTTGGCATCGGGGTGGGCGTGTAGGCCGGCCGCTGTCTAGTGTAACCGGGTCCTCGCCCACCAATCAGAACCTTAACCTGTGTGTGGTGTGCTGGCTCCGCCCTGGCCGCCCTATTTGCTCGACTTGAAGAATCTCAGTCAGCGGAGGAGTTTCCAACCGACTCGTCGACTCTCAGGGAGAAGCCCCAATGGTGACATTCACATTGTCCCTGTAGGAAGTATTTTACCCCTAAATACAGAATCATATTATTCTGCTCCATTAGGATGAGCAGATGTTTAATGTTTGTTACCCGATCACTGCACCAATAGTTAACTTAATGTTTCTAAAAAATTCACAGCAAGGGTTTGTTTTTATTTGATTGTTTATTTTTGCTAAGCTTGTTTGCCTTTTCCACACACTTGATGAGCAAACTAGAGATTCAGCATGACTGTGTGCATTGAAATGATTACTAAATGTATCATTTCAGACAGAGACGTGATAGGAGCAGAAATAGCGCAGATGGTAAAGATGTGATATTACTTCAGATGGCAGACAGAGATTCTACTCAGTGCAACTACAGGCTAAAAAAAAACTAAAAAACAAAGACATACATGTTTTAGAAGGTGGTGATTAACACAATGGGAATGTGAAGGCAAAAAGATATGTGGTGAAAAGCCTTTAGGACTCACTGTGTCCAGTGACGCCGAGGCTCGGAGGTCAGGCAGGAAGCCGACCTCCAACATCTGGAGCAGGAAGCTCTGGTCCTCGATGCCGTACACTCGGTCCAGGAAGAGCACTATGGGGGCCTTGTGGTCCGGACAGAAGCAAGCGGACATGTCGGGTTCTGTCACTGTGCCATCTGAAGGTCAAATGCATTTTAAAACACAAAAAAAGATTTAGGTTTATGTGAAAATCGTACAAGGAAACACACTTTGAGATTAAACAGAAATAACCAGTGTGATGTTTAGTCTTTTCCCAGCATTTCAGATAATTTAATTTGAATATTTTATCTTAAAAATCTAGTTTAGGAGAAGTAGAAGAAAGTATAGCTTTAAAAGAGAGTGAATTCAAAAAGAAGAAAAGAACAAGGGATGAAGGGAATTAGAAGTTATCTGAAGTAACACAAGTATTGAATGATACATGACTTATGACCAAAAGAATTGGAAACGGGGGAAATAAGCATAATTCAGGCGTGATAAACAGTGGAAACTGCTTTCTTATTATAAAATGTCAAAAGGAAAGCTGGATATAAAGTTTATTTTTTGGTGCAATTGTTGCTGAGAAGAGCTTTTAAAGTGAGCTACACATCATTTTTAAGGAAAGACATAAACTGGAGAGATACCACAATGCACTGCAGGCATGATTCTTCTTCCACAATAGAGACAGTAGAGACAGATAGAAGGGAATAGATTCATGCCTGCTGGTGGGCACACAGCCATTTACAATGATATACCCCCAGTTGGCAGAGCTGAGATGATTCTGGAAGTGCAGACATGCTATACGAGCCAAAATCTACTTTTTATTAGTTTTACTTCAGCAGCAAGCAGGAAAAATGGACTCCAATATACTGAAGCTCGTGTTTGTATACAAAGTATAAATTCAAATGTTTTATCAGACCGCTGTAGCTTCAGCGTTCAATCCAGACCAAACACTGTTTTTTTATCTCACTTGTTGGCTGCCACCTGCTTTAACTTTTCCATTTATCTGCTGCTTTTAAACTGCCAGCAACTGAAAGATATCATGTAGCAAACAAACAAATAAACAACAGCCACAGAAGACCAGCATACCTTTATTAGCCACGGGTGTTTTGAGGGTGATGCTGATGATGCCCACCAGGTCTGTAGTGGGAACCAGAGAGCGCAGGATGGCTCTGATACGCAGCGCTTCACCTTTACCTGCGTTGATGAGCTGGAAGAGATGCAGAGATGTACAGTTAAACATAAAAATAAAATCTCTACGTCATATTGATCCCTTTAGCAAAAAATGAAGAAGGGCTCATACAGGGCAATACATTCAAGATGGAAAATTAACAAAAGGTTAACGTGATAACTGCTAAATTTGATCGATATTTAGGAGAAAATATGAATAAAATATACATTTAAAAGCATATAAGAGTAGCTGAAATAGTCAAGTTGAATATGGTTTATACTTTAGAAAGCGGAAGCTGTTTCACCAAAGCAAAATATGGATTGCTTTACTTTATTTATTTACAGTGTGTGAACAGTGTGTGAATAAATATGAAAACTACAGTCGTCTAAAGAAAGCTAATGTTAAAAATCATCACGAGGATGGTGCTGGCAATTCTACTCATTTGTATGTGTTCTTTTTTTAAGAATCTAATGGTATTCAAGTCGAGTGTGCCCTCCACACTGCAGTTCGCGCCTCACTCTACGGAGTGTCTTTCCTCAGCTCAGCCTCGTGTTCAGAGCCTCACATGCATCTCGGGGGCGCAGCGTCCCAGCAGGTCAATGAGAGCCGAGTAGAAGGACATGATGGCGTTGCCCATGTGAATCACTTCTCCTCCCTCCTCACCAGACCTGAAACACACGGGACGCAAACATGAAGACTGTGAAGGTAATAGCATGTTTTTCTTTTGAATACCGAAAACCTTCTTGGAAGTTGCAGACTGAATTCAACGAGGTTATTTAAGAATTAAATGAGCAACAGATGGACAATTCTGTGAGCATTTATAACAGCGTTTATTTATACAATACATGATCTCCTCACAGGCCGCTATTTTACTTATTGATTTTGAACAGCTTCCAAATCCCTCTCCTCACTTCTTGCAATAACAACTTTCAACATTAAAATTCCGCCAGTGTGCTTACAGCGTGACTGCATACTGATGCGAGCAGGAGGGGACAAATATTTCCTGCACACCAGCTGCACCTTCGATCAATGTCAACGCTGATATATTGCTTTCTCTTCACCCTCTAAAGAGACGAGCACCTCCGCATGATGCTCGTATGTTCCAGTTATGTTTCACAATATATCAGATTCTGTTATTCAAGGCTTGCTTTAACAAATAATTGTCAGTTGCATTAGTAGTTCAACTTATATTGTACCTTGAAACAAAAATGAGTTAACTCTAAAAAATTTTTTTTAAATAAAACAAGTTGATCTTTAATTTCACTGAATAAAACAAACATTCAACATTTTTATTTAAGAACTCAATATTGGAAAAGTTTGACTTGTTTTGCATTGTATCCATCATTGCATTTTTAAGTTCCCGCTTAATTTAAAAACATGCTGGAAAAACCATTAGTTAAAACTAAATAGATTTTATGTGTCTTAAAAACGATGCTACCATCTATGGAACAGTGCTTCATATTTGACATGAAGTGGTTGAATAAAGAGTAAATCAAGTCCATCTCATCACCAAGCGGCAACCAACAGTGATGTCAACCACTGGTGGTTTTATGAAGCCTGAGGTTTGGATTTTGCCCGTTGCCATCTTGGTATTTTGAAGCCAGAAGTGACCATATTTGGACGCGCTCATGGGGAGTTGAGCAATGAATCTGATTGGGAAACAGAGGACACTAAGCCCCGCCCCCCTACAGCAGAAACCTGACTAAACCGCAGGGCTGTCAATTGAACAGACACATACAACTTTCTGAAGCCTAATATCTAATAAATCGTGGAATTAGTTTCAGATGGATCGCCAGAAAACTAATAACAATGAGTGACTTTATGAAATTGCACCATAATGACCCGTGGGGAAAAAAATATTGACTTTATATTTCATAAGAGAAGTTGAATGGGAGTCTATGGAGTTAGAGGCTTTTTGGAACCAACCCCTAGTGGCCCTTGGTGGTAGTGCAGTTTAAGGCACTTTCACATTAGCCTCTTTTTTTCCGACCCAGAAGCTGCATCAACTTATATTTATTGTCAATGGCCATCACAGACTTGACTTTTCCTGGTTTGGCAAGTTATTTTTTAATTAGCATTTTAATATGCAGCTAAAAGTCGACATTCAGACTCAGAGCAACCTCGTTTTCCTTAATAAACTTTAATATCTTCCCACTAATTTGACTGAACAACATAAAATATATGTCTCTATTAAAGTGTGTAACACCTAAGAATAATGTTGGTTTAGCGAAGCTCAGACACACAGGGAAATGTCATTAAAGTAACAATTCACACAAAGACAAAGATAATGGGAGATTTAATCACTATAGCGACGGCTTTCGAGCCTCTAAAGGGCTTTTCTCGTGGTGATCTAAATGCTGATTCAGCAGCTTTTCAACACTCAAGAAAAACTATTATGTAGGAAACTGGTGTGGTTTTGTACCCAGTGGGGACTCCAGCAGGGGTCTCGGGCAGGTCGAGGGCAGGATCCTCAGCGATCTTGATGGCCTCCTTCATGCCAGCCAGCAGACCCTGACCTCCCTCTCCCCTCAGCGCGGGGCCGAAACACTCCGGGCGTCTGATCAGCAGCTTCACCACCACGTTGGCATTTTCCTCCACGCTCTCACCTGGTGTACAAACACAGCAGACCAATAGAAAAGCGTTGACACTCAGCCTTCTCGCACATTCGGTTATGATTTAAATTATCCCCGAAGGAAAAGGTCAGAGTCAGCTGGAGCGCAGCGATCCTGAAAGTGGTACTCAGCGCCCTGCTTACATTTTTTTTTTTATCCAGGAAAAGCTGACTAACATTTCCACTCTGGAACCTCCCAGTCTTGGCTTCCCTGGCAGACTCTGTGATTTGTGCAAATCCTGTTTTTGTTTTGTTTTTTATTTCTCTAACAATAACAGTGTCAGTGTTACACCTCAGAAATGCATCTATACGCACTTCTCACATTTATGGATATAACATATTACATTTTATACATTATTAATGTTCTATTAAGGTTACATACAACATTTTATAAAGTTGAAGTGGCACCTACTAAATCCCTGCATTCACATACAAAATAAAGTACTTTGAAGTTGGTGTTTCTTAATTAGAAATTTTCTTGATATTAATCATTTATTGCTTCTTCTAGGCATCTTGTCAAAGTTTTTTTTAAAATCTGTTTAAGTACTTTTAAAGAGTAACTCTGTTGTACCCTTTGGACTTTTTAACCTCCTGCAGTGCTATGGAATTTTGTTTGTTTGTTTGAATCTATTTTACTCCGAATTTAAAAGAACCTAAAAGTCACAAAATTACACATAGATACACATCCAACAAATATAATCTAATGAAATGAATTATTGCTTCCAGTCCAATATATTTATATGTAATCTTGGGGTAACCAGTCATCAATAGCTATGTAATGTTGTGTGTCTCATAATTAGAGTTATGAAAGGAGTTTTTCAGCCAGAACAGGTGCTTACCCCTTCAAAGGTTTTGAAATATTTGTTTTCTTGTTTTGTAATGTACACACGCACAACCGAGGGTAATGTGATACATAATCCTGGAAATAGTTTTCACAAAATTTTTACTGAGTGAAAACTGGTGATGCAATGAAAATGTTTAATGATGGACATTTTTGTTAGAACACTTTTTTTTTTCATAACACTGAATGTAAAGAAACAAACTTTGTTTTTGTTCTTTTTAGTAAAACTCCACAGGACACCTTAACACCACAAAGACATGCTCTCTCTGGTTTAACATCTTCCAAGTCTGTTTGACGTCTGTTCAGCATCACTGATGGGTGCAGTCAGAAGTGCGTTTTGTTGTAACTGCACTGACGGTGAGCTGACAAGACGCTGGGGTAAACTTCCAAAGTGAGAGGAACAACAGGGGATGTGACATTTCTCTTTGAAAGAAAATATTTACAATATTCACACCACCGAAGCCGACGTACGTACCGTTGCAGAAGACGACGAACCTGAGGAACGATAGGTAGCGCTCTCCTTCGATGGGGTTCCAGCCGATGTCGGGGTAACCCTTGGCAACCAGCATGGCACAGCTCTGAAGACCACAGGCGGCCAGGTACGTCACCACCTACACACAAACGATGCTCTTTCACTCCAGGGTTTTATAATGGCACACTGTCTTTTTGACTCTCGGTGTCAGTGGCGGTGACAGTTTGAAAGCATCTGCTGAGTCAGCTTTTTCAACTGTCACATCTTTCTGCATTTTTTTCAGAGAAAAACGTGGGCGGCATGAATTTTCTATTTGACCTACTCTCGGGGTAAGTCAGTGATGACAAGCTTTAATAAGAGCAAGGATATCTGCTGATCTTTTTGTACTTCAAACTGTTCTGGTATTTATTACTAATATGACCGAATATATAAACATAATTTGAAAATTGTAGCACTATCGAGGCTTATCTCATCTCAATGTCCCAGCACATGTGCTTTTTTGACATACTACAAATATATCGTGTTCTCTTCTCGCAGGACGATACATGAAATCTGATTCATTTTACAATTTTACAGAGCCTGAAATAGTATTAACATCAAACTAAATCCAGGATCATGTGACAGATTTAACTGCTACAATAACAAATACCTCGAGGTCAGACCGAGCAGAGTAAACACTGGCTGGTAATCTAATCTGCCTGGTGCTGTAGGATTAGTAGCTGTGCAGTCAGCCATTTGTAAACTTGATTTAGCTGTGATTTTGTTTTTCATGTGGATGTAACAAACCTTCTCCAGATCGGGCTCCTCCAGGGCCAGAGCCAGGCCGTTGTTGTCCATCACTGAAGATGCTGCCACATCCAGCGGAGTGGAGCCCCGCATGGCTTCAGAGGCTAAACACCCACACCCACACACACACACACACACACACACACACACACACACACACACACACACACACACACACACACACACACACACACAGAGTCATGAACAGAGCAAACTTTACATATGCCCTGTATTAAACAACAGGGGGCAGTCTATCAACACATCACATGTTCCCTGTTCTGTCTGAGTATCAGGTCATGTAGAAACTAGTTTGACTTAATATCTGACCTTTTTTAAATATTATTTTAACATTTTAGATATTTAAGGAGAGCAAATTTTTTTTTGACTTTATCAGATTCAACTAAAAGCACCAAAACACATGTTCTAGAAAATAACTGGGTGTTAAATTTCACAAAATATTTAATTAATACAATTCTACTGAAAATATAATTTCAATAATATTTGGCATTCAATTAGAGGTGCGAACAGCAAGAGAATTTGGAGAAACCATTGAGATAAAAATAATATACATTACCTTTTATATTACTATATATATATTATATTACTTTTCTCAATTTTGGTTGTAACCTATACTTTGACAATAATGAATTGTGATTCAGATAATATTTCAGAGATGAAGCATCTCTACAACTGTGACTCCAATTTTCCGCAATGAACATACTGTAACCGATATACTTTTTAGAAACATCTTCAGAGAAACAGCAGCAGAAATACTGATGACATTATGCAGATAATCCTACATTCAAGGTAATGAATCCTGTGTGCGCACACACACACACACACACACACACACACACACACACACACACACACACACACACACACACACACACACACACACACACACACACACACACACACACACACAAAAACTCCCCGCCCACGTAAATGCTACCATTCCCAGCGGACACCTTCTTCCTAAGTAATTATGCAAACTATTTCAGAGCAATTAAGATCACAAAATATTTCAAATATCATAACTGTGTCCTTCATGCAGTCAAATTTATCATTTGGGACAATTTGCACTGAAAGCTTCCAACACATTGACGCATGTAAATTATAAACACGCAAATATCAAATGTGTCATTTTCGGCACCGCAACTGCTGTGTTTGCATTCATACGTCCTCTCCGGACCACATGAGCCTATTCGTCTTCCTCAGGCAGGTGCTTTAGTTTACAGCAGCACACGCAGCCCAGTGACTCATCAGTCCTGCCCTGCACACCTAAATAACTCTCATCTTCCTCCCGCCCTCGCTGCCATTCTTCTCTCTCTATCAGCCGCCTCCTTCTCTGCACCTTTCACTCTCAGCCTCTTATCCTGGCATTTTGAATTACAGCCTGCTATTCTTGTTCACTGGCCGCACAGCATAATGTGGGTGAAAAGTCTGAGTCTGCACTTCAATTAACCTTGAAAACTGCTTCCAGCGAGTAGCAACGGCTGGTTTCCATGAACTTTTTGTATTGTTTTAGGAGCAGCAAAAGGGCATTTCTAAGTCGTCATAGTTTGGCAAACACTTGAGGAAGAATTTCAAAATGCCAAAGTATTTCCATCACTACTTTTCTCAGTAATTCTCCTCTTCACTTTACTTCTAGAACTTTTTCTTTTGCTGCATATTTGTATTCTTTCCCACATTTTGAACCTGTCTTCCTCCCAGAATGATTAACTCTAAAAGCCGTACGGTGACTGTCAGTAGAAGCTCGGCTGTCCCTCATTTCGTGAATCTACAGTTACTTACCCAGTCCGACGCTGCTGTTCTCCAGCAGGTAGCCCAGGTGGTCAAACATGGCTTTCTGGTTCTGGCGGCTAATGCGACAGAAATAGCACAAGAAACGACAACAGCTGGCCACCATCTTGGGGAAGGCAATCTCCTGAGGAAGAAGAAATGGAAACACATGTACATGTACCGGAGCACCACCAGACTCCTGAATGTTTGAAGATATTATCTAATATCTGACTGAAGGAGCAGTTGCAGGAATTCAGGGAGATTTTTGAATTTATTTAGATATGTCTGGAGGATGCAGAGTATCTCATGCTCGGTTTGGATAAAGATTGCTCACAAAACCATCAAAAAGCTTATGTCAATCAGTAAAATTTATTTCCTGCTCAGAAAACAACAGCCGGAAAAGGATTTCACCTTCAAGCCCTTTTTTTTTTTTTTTTTTTTTTTACTAGCTAATCCCATTACCTCAGTGTCATCCTCATTTATCTAAGTTCTACTATGGGCTCATTCCAAGGTTCAGTCTGAGCATAAATCAGCCGAGTCATTTTCTCCACACCACGAATGTAAAAAGTAAACTGCCAGAGAGATGGATAGACACTAGAGTGAGAGAAATCCTCCATATTACTTCAAGCAAATTACAATCTGCAAATGCACGGCTCAGAAAATCACACTTCTCATCAGACAACTGACAACTGGTGAACTTTCAATCATCATTTTTCTGGTCTTTCTGGTCTTATTATTGAGCTGTCAATCATCTGTGAAGCACTTTGAACTGCACCAAAATGTATGAAAAGTGCGACATAAATAAAGTTTGATTGTTTAAAGTATGGTTTGGAAAAAAAGCCTGTTGATTCTTAAACTTTTGCTTTTCTGATATAATTATTTTAACTTATCTTAAACTAAATAAATAACGGTTTGATATTATTCATCACCATGCCACGACGAAGACAACGGCAAAGATAATCACAGAGTAAATATTACAAAGCTGATATACTTTTACAAGCTGCAACAGTGGCACTTTATATGGCCGCGGTAAGCGAAGTTGTATCGAGTGTCAGTAAACTGGTCTGGAATTTATGTCTGAGACTGTGTGATTCGACGGCCAGAGTCAGACGTGAAGGCCTGAGTGTCTCCCTGAGGTCGGTCTATCTGTCTGAGCTTCACTTCAAGCTTGGCACTGGCCGTGGCATTAAATCTCCACCAGCTCTTCCAGCTTCTGTCAGCACAGCCCAAAAAGGTCAGGTTGAAGAGGCCTCCTCTCTCCATTCTCATGCCTTCCTCTGCTCAGTTCACTTCTCTGCCCTCTCCGTTACCCCTGTGGCTTTTATCTGGGTATCAGCCGGTTGCTCTTGGCTCACCTCAAACTTCTTAGGATAACATCTGTTCTCCTGAGATCAGTACATGACGTGTGAGGCCTTAACAGTTTAACAAACCATCTGAATCAGGAACTAGCAGTGAGCTTTTCATGTGCATTTCCCCCAAAACAAGACTTTTTCAGATTAGATAATTGATTTTGGTAATTAAGTTAGTTTAGATAATCAATTTGTAACTATGGATCAATTGTTTGAGTTATTCTTCAAGTAAAAATACCAAACATTTGTTGTTTCCAGTTCCTTAAAGGTGACGTTTTTCTGCTCCCATTGTTTCATATATATTTGCCATTCAGACTATTAATTGAACAAAACAATTTGAAGACAACACCTTGGGGTCAGCTATATTTTGATGGATTTCTTTTTTCTTTTTTTTTTCTGACATTTTATAGACAAAATCTGTATATTAATCCTGGTAGCCCTGGTTAAGAAGAAAGTGGCCACTTAATTTGGGATGAAGGGACTTTTAAGGGGACAGAAACACAAAATTAGGTCCCTGTGTCTAAAATACAGGTAAAGTTTCAACATTTTTACGAAGGTCTTCCTTCTGGTGCCTGGATCGTTTTCTGTTCAAAATACAATTTACTCAACAAATCAGCACAGATGGGAACGATCAGAGGTGCTCTAAACAATAAAAAGTTGTAATATAAACCTTTCCAGTGGAAATGAGGACTCTCATGTGGCCGAAAGCTCCAGTTATTGTGTGTAAGTGAACTTTGAGTTGAGCTTGTTTGAAAAAAATTGCAAGTTGCAATAAATTTACCTTTTGGGACAAAGAAACTGATTAATTCAATAATTTTGTAACAGCAAATCTATTCTAACTCTTGTCAAGCCTACCTGGGACTTGTCTCCTCCCAGCACGTTGACCATGACTTCCATGACTGTCTCGTGCATGCCCAGCACTCTCATCAGATTGGGATGCTGGTAGAATACCTTGTTGTTCATGATGTCACTGGATAGTCAGTGAATAGTGAAGGTCACAGTATTGTACATGAAATCATTTTGAGGCACTATGTTGCACACAGGACAATATTCAACGAGGAACAGTTATTTAAATTACAATTTACTGTACTCAGCCTTTAAAAAATACAAAGAAAGAGGCGTCACTCTGTTCATAGCAACATATCTTCTTACCCGAGTCCGTCGATCATGAGTTTTTCCTCCTCCTTGCCCATGCGCACCGACAGCAGAGACCTGATCTGACCCAGAGACACCAACAGGTTGATGGCATCCTGCACGGACGCGGCACTGATGGTGTAGGATTTCTTCATGGCCCGGAGCAGCTCCCCGATGCCGTCATACTGCCTCCTCAGTAGGCTGAACATCACCCGGACCAGCTCGGGGTCCTGGATGTGAGACTCCTGAGCCCAGCTGGTTATGGTTTGGGAGATCAGCTCCTTCAGGTTGGCTGGAGAAGCGAGAATTCAATAATGGTATACAGTTATTGCTGTCCTGTTATCAGGGGCTAATTGTGCCTCTATGCCTGACCACCACTAAACAGAGAGTCCCTGTGTGTTGGATTGGTTTTGACAGAGTTTGGGCACCACTTCTGCAAAATGCCGCTGTTGTGCTGACACATGATTTTATCCCGACCATTACGTCTTATTTTTTGTCCTTCGCAGCAGGCAGATCTGACAGAGATGAATAAATCATTAGCAAACAATTTAGAAGGAGAATCGCCAACCAAACAACCACACAAGATGCTCTGCATGAATCATCCACGGTTCACTTATCTAAACAGTATCTTAGTGGAAATTTTTGATGAAGCCAAAATGGCAACACAATAAAGTAATTGACAATCACGATCTAACTTGTATGATTTGATCAGAGGCCTCAGGGCGGCTACTTGACCGTCACCAGCGTTGCGATTATTATATTTACATTTCAGGTTTTTAGCACACAGCACAATGTGAACAGGCTTCTGTAATGTATTGAATCGTAAAGGAAGCCAAAACGATTATATCATTCGCATGAAAAGAAGCCAATAAGGAGCTTAAGAGGCTCAGGAACAGACCTGAGGGGGCACATAAGTAAAATATTCTATGATTCAGGAAAAAAAAAAAAAAAAAATTATTATCAGCAAGAAAAATCCACAACCAAGCAAAAAGTGTTTGGTTTAGAAACAGAAGTACAGAGTGTGTCTTTTGTTATTTATGTCAGGAGAAAACCAACATCAGATGTAAGGTTGGATTATGTGGATAACACATTCTTTCACTTCCTGCAGTAATCGCATGTATTAAAGGTTTCCAAGGACTGTTGAGAAACATCTGTGGGTCTGTTCCCCTCACACAACAGGAAGGGTTTTCATTTAAAAAAGGGATAACATGAGTTTACTTCCTGTACTTTATGCACATTTAGAGCACAACAGAATATATATATATATAGATACAGAGACAGACCAATTAAACTGCAGCCCAGGAGGGAGGTGTTTTTTTTCTTAAAAAGTTGCTAAATCTGGTTGAGCCTTTGAAACTCCATTTAGGTAGGTAAGTAGGTAGGTATTTACCTTATTAATCCCCGAGGGGAATTTTTTTTCACTACAGCAGCATACAGAAGCAATAAGATAATAATAGAAATAATAGAATAAAATAATAGAATAGAATAGAATAATATAATAATAGAAAAGCAATAAAATAAAATAAAATAGCAGTAAAAAATATAAATATAAAATATAAAATGCACAGTATATACAGTACATTATATATCTATATATATTATATACAACAAACCAAGAAACACAGTCAACCTATATATATATATATATATATATATATACAGTACAGTATATATCTATATATATTATATACAAACAAACCAAGAAACACAGTCAACAGTGTTATTGTACTGTGATGAATTTTGCCAGAGGTGAGTTATTGTACAGTCTTATTGCAGTGGGCAGGAATGATCTCCTGTATCTGCCCTTGTGACAGCGGAGCTGGAGGAATCTTTTAGAGAAAGTGCTCCACTGTCCCTGCAGCAGGTGGTGGAGAGGGTGGACAGGATTATCCAATATGGACAATAGTTTGTTCAGCGTCCTCCTCTCCACCACCTTTTCCAGGCTGTCCAGTTTGTAGCCGATGATGGAGCCGGCCTTCTTAACCAGTTTGTTAAGTCTGTTGGTGTCACCGGCTCCAATGCTGCTCCCCCAGCAGACCCCAGCGAAGTACAATGCACTGGCCACAACAGACTGGTAGAACATCTCCAACATCTCGCTGCACACATTGAAGGATCGAAGTTTCCTCAAGAAAAAGAGTCGACTCATCACCTTCTTGTAGGCAGCATTGATGTTGGTCTTCCAGTTCAGTCTGTTGTCGATGGGCACACCCAGGTACTTGTACTCCTCAACCATGTCCACCTCCTCTCCCAGAACTCTCAGCGGTTGTGGAGCCGTCGTTTTCCTCCTGAAGTCGACCACCATCTCTCTGGTCTTGGCTACGTTCAGGAGCAGGTGATTTCTACCCGCCCACTCCACAAAGTCCTCCACTACTGCCCTGTACTCATCCTCCCGTCCGTCCCTTATACATCCCACCACTGCAGAGTCATCAGAGAACTTCTGCAGATGGCAGGACTCTGAGTTGTACTGGAAGTCAGTTGTGTATAAGGTGAACAGAAAGGGAGACAGAACAGTTCCCTGTGGAGCTCCAATACCACTGACCACCGTATCAGACAGCACACTGCCCAGACGGACAAACTGTGGTCTGCCTGTCAGGTAGTCATTGATCCAGGAGACTGTGGACGCGTCCACCCCCACCACCCGCAGCTTCTCACTCAGTAGCAGTGGTTGGATGGTGTTGAATGCACTGGAGAAATCAAAGAAAGTGATTCTCACAGAGTCACCGGTTCCATCCAGGTGAGACTGAGCTCGTTGCAGCAGGTAGATGATGGCGTCGTCCACTCCCACATGAGGCTGGTACACAAATTGCAGAGGGTCCAGAGAAGATTTCACCAGCGGCCTGAGGTGGGCCAAGACCAGCCTCTCCAGCACCTTCATCACATGAGATGTGAGGGCAACCGGTCGGTAGTCGTTGAGGCCAGATGGAGTCGTCTTCTTGGGGACAGGAACCAGGCAGGACGTCTTCCACAGCACCGGGACCTCCTCCTGCTTCAGGCTCAGGTTGAAGAGGTGTTGCAGGACCTCAGCCAGCTGGACGGCGCAGGTCTTCAGGACCACGGGGCTGATGCCGTCAGGTCCTGCAGCCTTGCGCTGGTGGATTCTCTCCAGCTGTCTCCTAACCTGGCCAGTCGTCACAGAGAAGGGGGTGAGGGGGGGGGTCGAGGTGTCGATGGAGGAAGAGCCCTTTGAGATTGAGGGCTCTATGCAGTTCACCAGGGGGTGCAGAGGGGGGGGGGAGGCAGCAGAGGTGTTTGGGAGGTGTGAGGTGTGGAGGAGACAGATGAGGGTGGTGAACTGAACCTGTTGAAGAAACAGTTTAGCTCATTGGACCTCTCCAGGGAGCCCCCTGGTTGTCTCTCTCTCCCTTTGAACCCAGTAATCTCCTTCATACACCTCCCTCACGTTGTTCTGCTGGAGTTTGGCCTCCAGCTTCCTCCTGTAGGAGTCCTTGCACTCCCTCATCTTCTCCTTCAGGTGGCGCTGCACTCTCCTGAGCTCCTCCCTGTCCCCAGACCTGAAAGCTGCTTTCTTCTTATTAAGAAGAACTTTCAGGTCACTGGTGATCCACGGTTTATTGTTGGGGAAGCATTTTACAGTCCGGGATGGTACGGTGGAGTGTTCACAGAATTTGATGTATTCTGTGATACAGTCCGTCATGCTGTTAATGTCCTCCCCATGTGGTCCAAACAGCACATTCCAGTCCGTGGACTCAAAGCAGTCCTGCAGGGCATCTTTAGCCTCCTGTGTCCACCTCCTCACAGTCCTGGTGGTCACAGGCTGCCTCTGCACCAGGGGAACATACTTGGGAGTCAGCAGGACCAGGTTGTGGTCTGATCTACCAAGGGGGGGGAAGGGCAGTAGTACTGTATGCATCCATGGCATTAGCATACAGTAAGTCCAGAGTTTTATTGTTCCGTGTGGGGCAGTTAACATACTGGTGCAAAGTTGGCAGTACTTTATCCAGACTGGTGTGGTTAAAGTCTCCAGTAACTGCCAAAAATGCACCGGGATGCTTAGTCTGCAGTTTAGCCACAGTTTTTTCCACAGATTTTAAGGTCACATCAAACTTTAATCTTACAGATGACAAGCAACAATAAAAACAAAGCCCCGCGACGGGGAAACTCGCTGACCCGGAGTGAGGAATGAAAAGTCTGTAGCTGAATGCTGCACCTCTCTAACTGATAACATTGTTATTCCAAAGCTATCGCTGAACTTTGAGTGTTTAAGTCAAACAACACAACATCTGTAGCAAACAGCGGGTCAGATCCGAGCAGAATCCTAATTAGAGATGAGACAGAAACAAAAAAAGAGGGAGAGGAGGAGGAAGAGGAGGCCAGCTGCCCTGAAGGTGAATGTCTCGCAGGCTCACATCTGCTTTGCATCATCTCAAACTGCGGCTCACAAGGGAGTCCAAAAAAAAAACTACACGGTCTGCAAGCTAATCTGCAAATGATCACAATCAAACGTGAAGTATCATTTCTAAAGACTTTTCAGTTTCAAAGCTGCTCCAAAATCAGCAACGGCCAAACTCTGAGTTGGCCACATGTCTTTAATTGTAAATGATACAATTTCAGAGCTCTCACTTGCTCAGTTCATTTTTTTTTTTTTAAATGTATTTAGCGTAACACCACAATACACCCGCAGAGTCTGCCTTTACCAGCAGGACTAAAACTGAGCAAAAATAATCCTGTGATTAAAATTCAATTCTGTATAATCTTTAAAAATTCTATCAATATGTTATCAGAATATCACGTAGGGCTCTGTGATGTAGGAGTAAATAAAGCCAACCAGGAAACCAACCTCTATTACAAATAGAATGTAATGATGTTGATTAAACTGGTTGTTAATACATCTGGCATTTGTAATCATGCATGTAGGCTACTGTACTTAATGACCCAGATGTGCGAAACTCAAATTCAAATTCGAGTTAAATAGTATAAATTCCAATTTTGCGATTCTAATTGAATTTAAAATGCAATTATTCAAGTTGAGCAATTCAAATGAGAATATAAATGATTCAAATTGTTTCTAGTGATACATTTCTTCCCATAAGTTCCAACCCCCCCACACATAATTTAATCAGCGTACTTCAATATGATCTTCATATGATGTAGAAAAGGTAATGCTTCAGTATGAGAATCACTGAGTCACATCATTTGTCCATTTATAAAGCTTTTCAATAATGCAGGCTCGGTGTGGGAGGCTGGAGGAAGGCATTAAAATTTATAGCAGGGAGTCTGACAGAGACTGTCCATTAGTCTTCTAATATTTGATACAGAACAAAACCACACTTACAGCAAAGGGGAGCAGAAAGGAAGATTGAAACCACTGACCCCCAAGTGTTTTATGTTCTGTATCATTCATGATGGATAAATCTGGACCAGTTTCAAAATTTAGCAGTGCAATGTGATGTTTAATGAAAGATGTAGTGTTTTGCCATTTAGAAATTAGATAAAAAAATGTGGATATTGAATAGATATTAATTTAATGGCAACCAGAGATGAGTTGTAATTTTTAAATGGTCATTAAAGAATAAAAAAAATTGTATAACTATATATATTACTATATATATGTACATATATATCACATAAACTATATATTGTTCTTACTGGCGCCTGATTATATTGTGTTACTACTACCTAAAAGCTTTATGCCATTAAGTATCAAAAGAAGGAGAAAAACATGGCTTTATTACCAGGCTCAAGTAGAACATATTTGGCACCGTGAAATTGGATGCAATGTTACAAATATTATAAATGTGCACAGACAGATAGAGCCATCAAAAACTCCTTCAAAAGCATAAATGAAAATGAACTGCAGTGCGAACTCTGCCAGGTAAAGCTAATACATCGTAGGTCTACCACAGCTGTGCACGTTTGAGAGCAAAACACCGAGCATATAGTTGAACTTATATTGTGTGTTCAGGCAGCAGGACATTGGTAAAGTTTGCATTTGGGAACATCCCATTTCCTAGTTGAGAGCATTCACATGACAACAACAATCAGGCAACATGAACGCCCACAGAAAATCATTTATTTCTGCTGTCACGACACTTTATCAGACGAGTACACTTGCAGGTTATTAGGCCTCACAGGTGTTTGAAGGAACTTACTTGGAACAGCCTGTTCCGTCTCGGTGGGTTCCTCTTCTGTCTTCTGAGGTGGGCCCTTGATCTTGTAGAGCAAAGCGAGGAGGCGGCCTTTTATCGAAGTGTCATGCTCTTGCTCTTCCTCCTCCACTGGAATTCCTGCAAGGAGAAACGTATTTCTTTCAGACACTCAATAGTTTTAAAGTGTTATATCGACTATTTAATTGTGCACAGAAATTTACAGCCCTGTTGAAGGTGGCTAATATAGTAATATCTTCAAATAATTTGTGGATCACTGTTGGTCATAAACCTCTTTTTTTTACACCAGGCATATAATTACTGCTCATGATAAAATTAAAAAAAAATTAAAAACATAAAACATAATGCTTGACTTGTGTTTATCAAAAGTTCAAGAACAAACTTATTAGAATGAAATCAGTTTGTGTCAAAAGCTATTTACAGTGACATGTTTGGACAATATCTTGTGTTTGTACTGCATCTACTGAGTAAGCAGTTGGACTCTACCACAGTGCAGTCGCAACTCTTCATGGAAAGAGTTGAGTTCTTCCTGGATCTCCTCGGGGCAGGGACAGTCCTCCCCGGCACTGAAGTTCAACAGGATGTTGATCTGCCGGAAAATGACGAACGGCGCAATACGGTTAGAAGAGCAAGGAAGGGAATTTGTATTTAATGGGTTTTTCAGAGGAGAAGGGATGAAGAGAAAGGAAGCAGACAAGAACAGAAGAGTGTGAAGGAATGAATAAAAGAGGGACGTCACAGCAGAGAGCAGTGGAAGGTCACGTAGGACAGCACGTTACCATCCTGAGTCACAGTGAACAGCAGAATTACTCATGCAGTCTCTACACACACACACACACACACACACACACACACACACACACACACACACACACACACACACACACACACACACACACACACACACACACACACACTCTTTTCTTTTAATATCTGTCTGATCAATGCAGAAAGAAGTCATCTGAAGCATTTTACATCAAGTGAAGATTAAATCATTAAAATACTTCACATCACATGACGTACAAAAGACTTCCGCTACTTTAATTAGTCACAAACCTGCTGTGTTTGCTTTACAGTTTGTCACAAGCTAACTATAAAACACTAAATATAAATGAGATGCATCCTCAGGCTGCGCAAATGCACAGTCTGGTTTAGGCTATTCTGATGTCTATTTCTAGCAGAGCTTTTTAATAAACAGGAAACACCTGCTGCTGACCACCACCACTTATTTTTCAGGGATCAGAGTGGAGCTGTGGACAAGTTCCTATCTACAGTGTTAAATAAGTCAGAGGATTTGGAATTAAATACTCCGAACACGGATGCCTAGCAGTCGAGCATATATTAAACTTCACTCGCTGCTGTGCTGCATTCGAGAACACTACTCGGCCCGGTACTAAGTGATCTGAACACGAAGGAAAGAAATGACTGAGACTTCAGGACTACTGGGCAGGAACAAAGAATAATGAAAAATAAATTGATGTTAAAATGGGGCCTGATGATAACAAAACAGCAATCTGTCTACACACTGAACTTGAAACACTAAAAACGTGTGGTGGCCACAAGGGGATCTGTGAATTTTGTGACATAGTGAGCCACTGAAGAGTGAGATTCAGTACTTAATCACAAGGAAATAGTAAAAAAAAAAAAAAAAAAAGAAATGAAAAAAGGAAGCCAAAAGTGAGTTTTATAAAACTACAATAGAGGAATCCATTGATTTTGGACAGCGAGTGTTTCAATCATCAACAAATGAATGATGAGAATAAAGCAACTTGGTCAAGCCGTTCCTTGAAAGCCGAACATATGCATTGTATAAACAACTTAGTGACTATAAAATGTTTCAATTAATTTTGATTAATGTGGCGGAAAATCACAACACAAATCATCTCGGGGCAATGAATATAGAAAACATTTTAAAACATTATAAAGAGGAACCCGACAATTCAGAGAGAACGAATAAAGATAACGAGATGCAATGGTGGCATATAAATGCATAGAGAGTGAAAGAGAGGAGAAGACAAGAGAGGAGGTCAACGCATTATGGAAGGTCCTCCAGCAGCCTCGGCCGATGACAAGCATAACTGAAGGAGAGTAACCACTAATACGGATCCAAATAACAATAAACGTTACACAATCCACTCTGACCCCGGACTGACCTTTGCCCCGTCACGGCATAATGAAACCTGAGTCTGACCTCACAAAAGTAAAAGAGGCAGACTGCTTGAGCATCTGTTGTGAGAGTTAGTGAATCCGCAGGAGGATATTTTGGTCTGAAAGGTTTAGATAGCAGCGACTGCTCCGTTTGTCAGTTTGATTTTAGGCTTCTCAGCAGCAACACCTACTGTTTGCCTCGTTTTGTTTTTGGCACAACCGTCACCGACCTTAGAAACAACTTTAAGGCCGACCTGTGAGTAAGTGCATCGTAGACAGTGTTTCTCACTGAATCCTGAGCTGTAAACATATTTGAAATTTTAAAAATTTGAACACACTGTGACAAATATTTTCCCCTTTGGGTCTAATAACAATTTATCTCCTCTTGAATGCCAGATGTTTAGCTTTCTCCAAGTTCAATTTAGCGGCACATATGGCCCAATTTACCCTTTGGGGAACCCAGCTGAAAGTAAAGCTAAAAAAAACAACTGAAATCTAAAAGGCACTTGGAGAACTACAAAAGCCCTTATTCCAGTCTGTGCCTCAGACTCTGCAGCACTCAAGGTCATTGATTTTTTTTTTTTTTTCATCCCGTGGTCCAAGTTGTCCTTCCAGTTTTTGTTTTTTTTTGTTCCTGTATAATACCTAAAACAACCTTGAACATAAAATACATCTCTACAAAGAGTGTAAACAATTTGTGATACACTTTCTCCACCGCAGCGTACTGTACCTGCTCATGTGGGGGCGAGCGAAACTCTTTGGTCTTCTTGGCGGTGACGGCGGCGGACATGTTGAAAGCCAGCATCAGCTCATTGTAGCGAAACTTCTGATTGTACTGCAGCTTGGAGACGAAGGAGTCGGAGAAAGAGACGATGGATTCGATGCGATGCTTCAGCTCGCAGTCGCAGAAGTAGTGCAGCAGCTCGCACATCTGAAAGGGACAGAAAGCCATTTAAAAACCTTTCTCTTTTTCTTTGTCTCTACAATTCGATGTGGGTTTTGAATTATTATTGCAATATCCGGTTTTTTTTTCCTAAGTTTTATGACTTCTTACAGTGAGAAATGTTGCCTATTACTGCCATTTTCCAGAGATTATCCGTCTCCACCTCCATCATCCACGGATTAAAAATTGTGTTTATCAAGGCTTAATGTTTACAGCATTGTGAAGATTTTTGTCGTTGACAAGAACATTAGTATTCAGCCACCACCTTCCTTCACACGCAGGCAGTCACTACTCAGCAAGAAATAAATCATAGAAGCTCTTAACTGCCGACAAATGAGGAATTAGTGTACCAAATCGGATGAAGGCAAATAAGATGGACAAAATTTAAATTTAATTAAAACCATGGCAGATAAATTGATGGACTTGGTTTTATGTCGGTATTTTCGATCTTCATTCTTAATCACTGAAATTAAATGCATTTTTTTTTCATGACCGTTTTAATCACCTGGCGTTTGACGGACTCGGGCAGCGACTTCTTCAGCAGGCCTTTAACGGGCGGTTTGCTCTCTTTGGTCTCCTCCTCGCCTGCCTCCACGGCCTTCTCCTCGTTCTTGCTCACCTCCTCCTTCTCCCTCGCCGCCGCCTCGTCCCCCTTCTCCTCCTCGCCCTCCTTGGCCTCGCCGAACACGATGGGGGCGATGAGGAGGAGGATCAGCCTCACCTCGTCGCTGGTTAGGACTCCCATGATCAGCAGCGTTCCGATCAGCTTCAGGATGGGAACAAACTGGTACTCGACGCTCCCGCCCACCGGGTCGCGGATGTGGAGCCCTCCGCCCTGCACGGCCTCTGTAAGCATGCTGATGGCCTTCTCTTTCAGATTGGTCAGGGGGATCTGGGGGCTGTAAAGGAACTGGTGGCGCTTTGTGCTGATGATGCCGACGGGCGAGAAGTTGACCCGAGGTTTGAGGGAGGTGCTCAGGCCAACGCCGGGCAGCGAGTGTCGCTTGGACTCGTCGGAGAAGAGCTTGATGGACCTCGTCTCGTCCGTCACGGGGATAATGAACTCGTTGTTCATCATTAGGCGAGCCTCCTTCGCTGTCTCAAGATGGATGCTGGTAATAAGAAGAATTAGATCAATCACTGCATTTGTCCGAGGTAACTGGCCATTACACGTACCAGCAAATAATGACTCAGGACTCTAGATGTAGTACTAACAATAACCTTTCCTTAAATAGTATAAATGTGCTATTAGTAAGACTTCTACAGCCTCATAGAACAGAATTACCATAATATATCTGAGGGAGGGTTGTTGATCAATACCCATGACTCAGCAGTTACCTGACGAGCTACTCAGCTACTGAGTTCTCCAACTTAAACTTCTCAAACAAAACCAGGCCAAAAAGTTGTTTATACCGTCCATATAAAAGTGTGTTTTCACTGATAATGGAGGAAGGGACGACGTCATTAAAGTACAAAATGTGATTTTGCTCTATTATGTGACATAACGTGAAGAAAAGAGAGCCTTAATTACACTGGATGTGAGAAGGCAATATAAACACATCACTGAACCATTATTATGATTTATAAGACAGATTTTCTCAGTGATCTCGTGCTCCGCTCCATCAATTTAACAGTTAATGTTGCTGGAATTGACACAGTAATAAGAAATAATTGTATTTAAGATTATCATTCAATTACTGATGACTAAAAATATTGCCAACCTTCTTTTTCTCTGTGCATGACAGTTGAGGTTATTAAAGTCTAGAACTTGCAGTATTGTAGATGTTAACTTTGTGTCACTGACAAAAGCATTCATTGTTTTCCCCAGTGTTTCTTCTATAGCTCACATGCAGACAAATAAGACAATTTTCCAAATGACAAGAATTCAAAAAAATTGATATTATTTGATTATGTTAAATTCAAACCCAGTGATTGACAGTCCAGCTAACACACCTGATGAGGACGTTGTAGAAGCCCTCCCTCAGCATGCCGGAGAGGTATTGGTTGTCGATGGTGTAGAGCAGCTGTGATTGGTCCAAATGGCTGCAGAGGGCGTGAGCTACGCGCGTGTTTCCCAGAGCACAGAGGGCGCAATACAGCTTCAGCGTGTGGTAGTGGAACTTCCGTAGGTCTTCATGCTCGGATAACTCCAGAATATCCAAACACCTGGAAGACGGACAGGAAGAAAATATGATTGTGTCAACCACAGAAGCCGTTTACACTGCTGCAGTGTGCGCTTAGTTGGCAAACCAGAATGTCATTGTTTACAAAAGGGATTAAACAATATTACAACGTAAGCCGTGAGACGATATGAATCTGTCAGACAGCTTCTACTCTTTCACACGTTGATTTTATCAATAAGTCCCACACCACCTGACTAAAAAAAAAAAAAAAAAAATTACAATAAAAACAGATATAAAGCTGAGATTTCTCTACTGCCCTGGAGGAAAAGGATGATATATTCGTCTGGATATGAGATGACAGCTTTTCATGGAAATTAGGTTTTGAAAAGTTGGGGTAATCTAAGTTATGACAAGTGTAACTACGGTATTTATAGAATGTTGCATTATGGGCAGCTGTGGCTCAGATGGTGGGGTGGGTGGTCCACTAATTATGCCAAAGTGTCCTTGGGAAAGACATCGAACCCTGATGGCAGGTGAGCACCTTGCTTGGCAGCTCTGTTAGTGTGTGTGAGTGTGTGTGAATGGGTGAATAAGAGGCAAAACATTTAACAAAGGTAAAAAAAATTTTTTTTTTTAAAAAAAGTGCTTTACTATTTGTACCATTTGCTATAACATTTAAAGTCAGTATTTCGTAGTTAATCAGCCCTAAACCAGCCCTGTTTTGTTAGCCTAGTTTAAGAGAAATGAATATTAAAGGAAACAACTTGCTGGTGTACCTGAATCAGCTGACTCATGGCTAAAACCACTGAGAGACAGACCGGCCTATAAACATGTGTCCTACAGTTACATTATGAAAAGTCTTTGAAAAACATATGATTGCGATGGCAAAAAGGCACCGCTTAGGAGTCCCATACAGCTAAAGTATGACCTATGTATAGATGATATCAACACAACATAACTTTGTATAACTGAACCAGTCATTTACTGCAGGTGACAGTGTTCATATATTCTGTTCTGTTACCTGTTCTCCTCCGGTATATGAACAGCCATCATCTCCAGAGGTTCCAGGCACTGGACCACCCAGCCGTGCCTTTCACTGACCCGAGCTGTCTCCACACTGAGGAAGGTATTCGGCATCCGGCTCCACATCACGGCCACGATGGTCTGCACATCCAGTCGTGGCGGACACTGTGGCACCGGGTTCCTGTGCTCGCTCTTAAATATGGCCGACGAGAGCGGCATGGCATCCTGAGACCAGAAGGAAAATCAGATACGTTTCAAGAATTAAAACTATATTAACTCGTGGGTGTATTGCGTGCTTTTGGTGTTAAAATTACAGTCTCTTGAATTGACATTTTGACACTTCAAGCACAGACAGAAAACATTAAATCAATTATTGCAATATCTGGGCCTGCTGACCAGTGCATGACTATTTGAAATGAAGTGACATAAAAAATGTACAAGGCCCCATGCTTCTACATATGATAGTGACCTATTAATTACTGTGAGGGAGGTGAAGCGAATGGCCATGGTATGAATCAATGAGAATGCTTAAAACTCCCCTGTTTGATTTGGAGAGAAAAACAAACCTTGATCTTGACAAATTCTAACTGGAAGAGGTTTGCACTGGTGGGGCGTACAAACACAGCTGGGAAGAGTTTGGTATTTGGCTCCACCTGAAAATAAACATAGTGAAGTTATCCACATCACATATTAACTCAATCCTAACTTCATAGCAAATTCATAACACCTAAAAAATTGTATTAAAAACAAAATGTCAGAAGTATTTAAACCTTTAAGCAGATGGATTATCTGGAGTTTTCCACCCAAGCCCAGTTGCATTAGTATTAGTTGTTTCAATGATAAAGATCACGGATTGAAGAGAGAGAACAGAAACGTTTGAGCTTTGATGCGGTAATAGGACAAAAATCTTTTTCATCAAGTTAAAAGCCTCTTGATTCCCTCAGAGGGGTTCCCCCCCCTTTGAAAAAAAATGCCAATTCACGACGACGTCAGGCAGAGAATAGAAGAGAGGAAACCAGCAGACAATAACAGAGACAAAGAAGAGAAATAGACGAGGATGATGGAAGCTTCTCGGGGCATCGCTTCAACGTATAGTCAGGTATTCAGGATGAAGCCTGGAGATCAGCAAGGCGAGACGAGGATTACTGAGCAGATGTCTGTCTTCGTTATGACTCCGGTATAAAATAAAAGATGAGAATTCAGCTGTATAATTTCCTAACTACCTTTCTGCAGGTCCAATTTACTGCAGTGCAAATTTGTTAGCGCTACCTGAAAGGAAGAGAGAATGGAGGGTCTTTATCAGTGCGTGTGGGTAATACAAATATGGGGTGAGTCTTTGGAAAGATTTATTAAACCAAAAATGGTGAATATAATTAGTGATGGAGCAAAGCATTGAGGGGTAGATACTCTAATTTCAACAACGTTCCACTCCTTCCAGACTGGTTTAGAAAACTACTTTATATATATATATTTACCACAGGAGAAAGAAGTCATTAAAAGAACATCCTGGAGTTTGTGCTTCGCTCCTCTGCGTCACACTTGTGCTTGTTTACCTGATACGTGGTGGGCAGCTCCTTGCCGTTGGCAGTGAAGGAGACGAGGCCGGTGGCCAGGTCGATCAGGCAGCCGATCTCCAGGTCAGAGTTGGAGCGGCTGGAGGAAGACGGGCCGACGGCGTCTGCTCCACACACCATGTAGCAGTTACTCCTCTGAACACTGCAGCACAATAAGCACAACGATGAGCACCAGCACTTGTAAACACACGTGAATGTGACCGCGCACAGGACAACGGAGACGGCTGAAAAACAAAGAACTCGTGTGCAATGTATTTACATGATGTCAACATTTATCGATCCGTGTTGACTTGTGACTTTTGCCTCATTCTTATTCACAGATGCTCTCTTCCTTTTTTACTCCCCTGAATACTGAATAAGGATGAAAACCAGCTGATAAAAGATAAATCGATACGTGTCAATCAAAGGTCTGCCACACATTTTTATTTAACATGATTATTGTATGTTTGATTTGGGGGAATCTATATTATAATGCAAGTACTCTTTCTTTGTATGTACGTATGTATGTTTGTCCCTCGCATATCTCGACAACCGTTCAATCCATCTGCTTCAAACTTGGTGAGTGTGTCATTTGGGACCCGAGGATATGCGTTGTCGAATTTGGTGCAGAGTCGCGGGGGCACTGAGTCGCACTGCACACTCAAGAAAGCTACACAGCTATAGCACAAGCCAGGCAATCATACTGCCAAGCAGGCTATTTTGACCAGGCATTGCAATAGTTGTAATTTTAATGGTGGCTATTCTGCCCATATTTGATTATGGAAGGTTCATCCAGTGCTCCCTGTTTGCAAAGGAGATAATCACACAAAATGTCATATCATGATTCTAATTGTAGAGTTATTATTGTTTGTTTTTTTTGTTTTTGTTTTTTTCATTTACATTAATTTGCTGACTGAGCAGAGCTTGTCTTCTGGAAAAACATTGGATAAGTTAATATTAAAAAAAAATCAAATCTAATGTAATATTTGTTTGGGGCGTCTGTGTCGAATTGGGTTCTCTCACAACACTACGACATTCACCCATATTTCAACATAGTACACTCTCTTGCAACACACAGCACTAACCTACTTTAAAGGACCAGCTTTATTTTTACTTCAAACTCTGCCTGAAGCGTGCTAACACATCAAGAGAAAACATGAGAAATCAAAAAGTAATGAAAGGGAATGGAGAAGGTGTAATGATCAAGCAGAATGCATAAGACATATCCTGCAGCGTCCTAAAGGGCCGTGTACAACAACAGGGTTCACAAACTTCATATGAACTCCAGCAGGGAACGTACCTCTCATGGACGCGGCCCCTCTCGTCTCCCAGGGTGACGGTGACTGTACGCGTCTTGTTGAGGCTGAAGTTCTTGCTGTAGTAATGATAGTCGGGTGTGACCCAGCCCACCCACACCGAGGCCGGTTCCTGTCCAGCAAACACTCGCACTGAGTGGTAGTACTGCCCCAAAAAAAACACGACAGACAGAGAGGACATTTTTTTAGTTTTTTCAGGTTTTTCTTTTCAGATCTCGTGTGTAACTCTGAAATTTCAGGTTGATTTACAGTTGTGATGCTTCCGTAGTTGACACCTCCATCTTCCTTCGGAGGGTGGCTGCAAAAAAAACAAAAAAAACGGACCGCTTTAGAGATTTGCGTGCATCTTAGAAACGACAAGCTCATTTCACACAGAGAATTTAAGTACAAATTGAGTCTGTCAATCCTATTAGAACAGTTTCAGAAAGCAGCTGCCTCACTGAACGTCCGACCTGAGTTTCAGTGATTCGTCCAGCAGCTTGTCTGCAGAGTAGAACTCCACAGGCATGCTCAGTCGGCAGTAGACCATGTCACTGTTGCTGTTCTGGGTGCCGTAAGTCTTGTGGGTGACCTTAAGGCAGGGAGGGCTGTCCACTGTTCCGTCGATCCTCGTCACCTGAGGAGTTAGGAGTCAGGAGGAGGGAATAAAAAAAAAAACCCAAAGAAGAAGAGCAGCAATATCAATAAGTCCATCCAATCCAGTCGCATTGTTAGTTATGACTATAAGTGTCAAGTAAGATAGAAAATGGCCAAAACACCAGAGATCAGATGATATAAATAATAACAAAAGTGAGAATACTTCTCTACCTCAATATGCACGTGGTCCTGAGGTACGTTGAAGAAGGTGGGCAGGCGCTTGCTGAACCACATGGTGATGTCTCTGTTCATGTTGACGGCAAACGGCTCGAAACCTTCCTGGAGACCACACATGGTGTAGTACTTAAAGGTGCTGGCGTCCTTGCCCAGGTTCATGCGGCCGATCTGAGACATGCCGAGACTGCACACCGGGATGAAACCTGAAGGAGGGTAGGGTCTATTAGTGGGTTTTTACCTGCGATTGACAGACGTATAGTGAGAAAATATTAATGATTTCTGAAATATGGCACGTCAGTCATTTCATTCCATGTTGACATTTTAAAGGTTCCTTCTCAAACAAAGTTGGACCATCATAACTTAGTTTCCCTACCCCTAAAAGCTACATTTAATTAGCCATATATGTTTAAAAAGAAATTAAAAAAAAAAAAATTCTGGTACTAAAAATTATTAAACTTTTAAATTAGCACAACTGTTTCCCAGAAAAGCACATAAATGTCATCAGTGTTTCAGCACTTTGCGAACTCTATATTGCAGCAGAAACCAGCATCTAACAATTCATTTTAATATCTTTATTGTTCCTATGTGACTGTCTACCCTGTCTGATGGTTCATTGACAGAGTAATGGGCCAAAGACACAATGGACTTCATTAAATTGCAACATTGTTAGCATTACTGTACTTTTTTTGTTTTGTTTTGCCGCATGCAAACAAACAAGCCCAGGCTTACCCCTGGAGACACCGTGGAGGAAACACGCACAGAATAAATGAATGACTAAGCACTTTAAGTTGACTGGAGTGTGGAGCCCTCACCGTCCTCCGTCTCAAAGTCAGCGAAGCAAAGCTCAGACCCTTTGCCAGTGATCATGAGCTCTCCGTTCAGGGTGAAAATCATGGATTTGTCCTCCATGTTGATCATGCAACCAACCACGTCGCCCTCCTTCCACGGAAGTCCAAAGTAGCGGCTGCCTGCATGCATACGTCGACCCTGAAGAAACAACAACAACAACAAAAATATGTTTGTTTTTGCAAAATTTACTGACTAAATGAAAACCCTGCTGAAGCTAGCGTGACTGTGAATGTATGTTTAGTCAAAATATCACAATAAGAGTCATATTAATAATAATATCTATATGTTTGTTTGTTTTAGAAAATTTGTATCAGCAAACAAAATTATGAAAAAATATACAACTTTATGTGATTTCCACAAAAACCTTTCTAAATACAAAGATACTGCTGTTATTTTTGGATTCCTAACTAAAACCGCTCAGTCCAGAAAATGTACACTAAATCAAAACTACTGTCTATCTTTGACCTTCAAAAATCGAAATAATTTCTTTTCTCGCTGTCAGTCATCTTAAGGTTAAAAGAAAGGACACATGTGGATCACCCTTAATCCATCAAAGACGAAGGCTTGGTCGTCCACTCCCAGCGCCATGTCAGGTCTGCAGCCCGGTCGGGCCCAGCCGACCCTCATGTCTCCTCCACTAAGGGCCTCAAACTCAAAGTACCACTTCCCTGTCTTCACCGCGTACGTCTGCTCCACGCGGAAGAAGCGGATGGTCTCAATGCTCTGATCATCGGATGTGTGCAAGGCTGTGGAGAGAGAGAGAGAACGGCAAAACTGAGCCTCTAACATGAATGATACACACATGCTGATATTTCCAACAAATGACAGGCTGAAATAAAAAAAGGTTAGGAGAAAGTTGTTTTGCGGGATTTGAATATGTGAAAATATTGCATAGGCTAACTAAGAGTTACTAAATTGTAGTATTTACTGTAGTACAGCATAATAATACTAAATATGTATGTTGCTCATCAACAAAGTAACCCCTGAACATTCAACAACATTAACTGAAAGCTTACAGATAAAAATGAGCATTCATCAGGCGTCTTTAGATTTAGGTGACGACACTTATAATAAACAGCAAATGGCCCTGAAATTTTTATATTATTTATATTTAAGTAAGTGTATATATAGGTTTTAAAGGTTCCGTGCTGGTCTCACCCTCCTGGTCTGGAGGGTCGATGTTATACCCGTATCCAACCATAGTCCTGATGGCCTCTCGCAGACTATCTCTGTTAGATTTTTTGGTGCGTTCGTCCAGTAAAGCATACGGCACCAAGCGAGGATTACGCCTGGTCTTCAAATCCTGCCATAAACAAAGACAACCAAACAATAAAAAAAAAAAAGAGGAAGCATGCCGACAGACTACAGTCATTTATTACAGTGCAAATAAAATAAAAAGGTAAAATAATCTGAGGTTACTCTAATAAAAGTATTTGAAAACTAAAGCCAGTTTCTTACTCATTAAGAAAGAGTCATAACTTTTACCTGCTGGATGCCATAGGTCCATCCTTGTTTAATTCTGTCTTTGGCCCACACATTGTGTGCATTTTCGGCCAGTTTATCAACTAGAACCTCCTGACCTGCATTCAGTTTCACGTCAGACAGTTCCAGTGGCGCAGGCTTGTACCCGTTAGACATCATGTAGCTGCAGACGATACAACACGACAAGATCAGAGGATAAAGATGAAAGCACTGCACCTTGACATCTACATGACTTCAACAAGAATATATTTGATCACATATAGACGGTAAAATGCATCATGTTTGCTTTACTAAATTTAACAAATTCGAAATTTGGGCAATAGATTAAAAAAAAAAATTAAAAAAAAAAAAAAATCATTAAAACCAACGAAAATAATAAACTGCAGGTAGAAAATTCTTATGTTGAATTGAATTCATAGACAGATGCCGTACTCTTTGGGTAATTTGATTTTCTTCAGATCATCTTCAGCATTAACGTTGACCTGGGCAACGTGGCATCCCAGAGCCAACAGGGTCCTGAGGAGAAAAGACAGATATGAAACAGGGAGAGTGATAATATCAATGTTCAAGCCCTATTACACCTCATTAGATGAAAAAGTCTGAGCCTTACAGCAGAAAGAAATCCACTGAGGGAGATTTTTAATGCAGCTCATTAGACATTGATAAATCTCAGTGAATCGATGCAGCAACAATATGAGCAGCACTCAGCTTTGGCTGTGTGGATACAGTATGTAATCGATGAACTGCATACCTGATTGAAGCTCACTGTAAGAGGAGGCCCTCATCGAGCCAGGCCAAATGTTTTTACAGTGAGATGACTCAGTATTTGGCTCAAATAAGCTTTGGATCCCAATATTTCTTCAAAAATCAATAGTGTAATTCACTCAGGAGATGCAAGTCATTACAAGCAGGGCTTTAATCTTAGTCTGAATCTGCTCTTGCGCGGCATTCAGCAGGGAGCAGCAGCAGTTCCATGAATATGTAATTGGATTATTTAGCGAACTGCCCGGCCTTACTTAAGTGTTTCACTCGACATCTGCAGGTTGTAGTTCCTTTCAGTTTCAGGCAGCTTGGTGAAGTCCACAAGGCAAGGGTGCTGCCTCTTGTTGTCATCACGAACCTGGAGAGAAAGCAGTTACTGCACGCTTCGTCTCGCAGCACTCAGGCTTTTGGTTTATAAGCGTCTCTAACTGTTACAGATTTAAAGACAAAAACACCCCGAAGTTAAAAAGATTAAGCCTCGCTCGGTATTCAGAAAATAAAATCGGGGCTGTAATCAATTTTATCTGCAGAGGATGTTCACGGATGCATTATATATGTTTGTTTTAGTCTTTGACTGGTTTAAGCCTGAGGTGTTAATTTTTCTAATGAAGCGCAGATAAGCCTGAATGAGCTTAAAGAACAGAGTCACAGAGGAGGGAAGCTCAGCTCTCTCCGAGAGAGTCGACTAAAGGAAAATTTACTGCTGCACGAAGACTCTCAATAAGACGCCGCCAGTGACTCCTTCTGATAATGTGCTATCTGCTGTTGGCAATAGCTGTGGTGCACATAAGGTATGAGCAACGTACAGCAAGGGCAAGAAATGAAAACAACGACGCTGCATCCAACTTTATTATCATCCCGCCTGCCAAAATATCCGCTGCTCGTCCAAAGATGTGTCGGTCTTGGATCGAGTGCAACGTCACTCCGACCTCATTGACTCATTGAGCTTGTTACAGCAAAATTAAACACCGAGCAGCTGTTTGGACCTAAATGTTGTCCTTAATAAACTGTAAGATCTGGGGTTAACACCCCGAGTGCAGCGTCCTCACGTCTTAATTAATGTGATTGTCATACTCTTTGGAAGGTGAGACACTCATTAAGTTTGTTAAACGGCCGCAGTGGCGAAAAGCCTCAGAGGGAAATGATTCTCTGATAACCACTAGAGCACAAAAGAGGCTGCGTGTGTGTGATCGGACTTTTAACGGAGCTGTCCTGCAGCGAACAAGAGCATCGACTGACAGTGAAATGATGGGAGAAAGATAGAGGGACAGTGGAGACAGAACCGATTAAAATGTCTGTAGATGTACAAGATGTTAACTGCAGTTATCTTTAATTTATTTCTGTACCATTTTCGGTGAGTTTGAAAATAATAATAATAATAAAATCACTAATACAAAAATCTACGTTTAATTGTATTGTAATTTACCTTAAAAATAAACCCAGCAGAACAAAACTCTGTTTATAATCATCAGCTCCATTTTTTTCCAATTTTTTTCTGTTAAAGCTTTTTCTGAGAAGTGTTTGCTCCAGGAGAACATTGTACAGTGAAAACTAAACGAAACAGTGATTTCTTACAGCAGGTAACAGACTGATTGTGTATGTATGAAGACAGATTACCCGCCAGGTAAAAACTCTTTGATGGAAAACCGTCTTTTCCCAGTAAAAGATACTTTCTTTCTGTGATTGTGTTCCTCTTTTATAACATCTTTCATTGTCTCCTTTCTTCTCTTCTTCAACTGACATGAAGCTTTAAAATCTCCTTTCTTTCACTTGAGTGTTGTGGAACAGTCTTTTTCTGTAGCTGTGTAGGTCGTGCCGTGTAGATTGAGGGACCGAAATCTTCGAGTTAATGAGCCATTAACAAGCATTATAATGTCGATGGCTGGACATGACCTTCATCACCGCCCCTTTCCAAACACACCCGGGGTGTTTTTGTGTGAGTTTTGTCACAGTCTGCATGTGATGAGGATGAATAGCAGGATTACCTTGCCGTAGGTCCAGCCCAGTTCAATCTTGTTCATCCCCCACAGTTCGTGGATGTTTTCTGCCAGCTTGTCCCGGATGTTGTCCAGGTGAGGGGGCAGAACGATCTGCACCATGAGGAGGAGGGAGCAGATGGTAGAGTTGGAAGAAAGATGTGGGAGGAAAAATAAGATGACAAAAGAAAACCGCTCTCTTTAAAAAAAAAAAAATGTTTTTTACTTCTGTCCATGCATTTGTTTGATTGCTGGGGATTGTAGAACTGAGCACCTATTTTGCATTTGTGCTTCAGGGAAACTGCTGCAGGTCCAAATGTTATGTAACAGGGGTGTGACACAAAGTAAATTCATCTTAAAAGGGAGATTCCTTAAACCTCCTGAGCTTTTATTTTATTTTTAAACGATACTTAAAGAAGAAGGAGCAGATCAGACATACAGCAGAAATCTGCAAATCTTCATTTGCTCTTTTATTATCTACATTCGTCCTTGGCTGCGTCCTGAATTTTCCGCCTCACCTGGCTGGTGTCGACAGGGGTGGGGATGAAAGAGGCCTGAGAGAGGAACTTGGTGGTTCCCAGCAGATCACGGACCCCCTCGATGTCCCTCTTGTAGTCCTTCACAGGCTCCACGTGCATCTTCTCCTTTGGCAGCAGCGCCTCGTAGCACGGAGAGTAACCGGTGGGCGGCAAAAACTTGAAATCTCCGTGGCGTCCGCCCAACAGGAAACGGGCTCTGAGATGGGAGGTGACACAGCATTGGATGAAATCCTTTCACCTTGTAATCAGGAATTTTATTTCTACTCAAATATAACTTCAAACAAACGGACCTCTGTCATCACATAAGACCGGGGCTGCAGTGAAGAGTAAAGCTGATGAAAGGCAGCGATTTTACCAACCTGCTTCTACTGAAATAAATCTTTCAGTCAATAAATGTATTCCTACTTTCTAACACAAATATAATTAAAGTGGTGAGCAACAACTTTCAGGGAACGGTGTCGGGTTTCTTTTTTCTTCATGACAGGACATAAATCAGTTCAGTTATGTGTTTGTTTAGGTTATTTTTTTGGGCATTGTTACCTTTATTTTTTAGGGAATAGTGAAGAGGCACACACATGAAACAAGGAGAAAGAGATGCCAAGCTATGAACAAACAGTGGACACTGTACTTATGTGACTTAGCAAAGGTTAAATTTAGGACTACAATATTGCTGATAAAGGCTGACAAGCTGCAAACATACAAAAAAAACAACCAGCACCTCTGTTGGAAATACTTTTCCAGTGGATTTCCAAATTATAAACGCAGAGCCTTACTTGACACCTGCTGAGAAGCTGACGACGGGGAAGAAGAACCCGTCGGTGTTGAAGTCCTCGAACATGCCCTGGACCGGCTGCCCGTTGATCCTGAAGGACATGCTGGGAGCTCCCAGATCCAGACAGCAGCTGACCACGTCGTCCGAGTTCAGCAGGTGCTGGTTAATGGAGGCCACGGCCCTCGGGATTCGGCCTAGACAACGCCGGGCGGAGACAGAGAGGGAGGATGGATGGCTGTTATACGGCTGCAAAGTCATTGCGAATGTAGGGCAGGATGACGCGGCGAGGAGAAGAGAGGGAAGCAGAGAGGTGGAGATGATTGCTTTAAAAAGGAATGACATGAAATGGATGAGGCGAGGTGATGGGTCTTTCCCGCAGATTTAGAAGGGAAGAGAGGTGAAGTAGGTGTTACAGTATGCTTTTAGGGCAGAGAAGAGAAGAGAAGAGCCCTGAAGCACCGAGCCAACAGTTGGCTGAGCCAAATTACTGGCAACTTCTTTCCTCTGATGCAGGCAAAAATAAATATCTCTGCAATCAGCCTTGCACTTGAGTTAGAGGCCTTGCAGCGTGTTTGAAGGTGTCATGCAGGTGTATCGAAGTCATTAGCGAAGGTGTACGGCTTTTCAGAACCACTCACGGAGGTCTGTCGGGTAAAGGTTTCATGGTGGAAGTTTTACATCAGTATCAGTGCTGTGTGTCCTTCACTGTGTGGAAAATGTAACAAGCAGCCAAGAGAGTGGACAGCAGGCTGCTGCATTATTCATAGTAAGATCTGTCAGGGAAAAGTCCTTCCATGTGTCTTTTTCTTTTTGTATAACACACAATAATGTTACAAACTGGTATAGAAGGATTTGACCAGTTCCTATTATATACTGTAGAGCAGACAAAATTTGTGTCTCTTTGTCTTCTTACAGGTTTTAAATCTCAACACTCACATGAAACCAGACACCTGTGAAATATTAGGTTGAGAAACCCACCTGACCACAAATGAAGCCCATCAAAGCTGTAGGAGTACAGGTCGTCCCCGACGCCGTTGCCCCCCCACCCCTCTCCTCCACCGGGGTACGGAGCGTAGCCCTTCGTGTTTGCCCAGCCGACCCTCAGGTGGGTCGGCTCTCCGGTCACAAAGTGGTCCACCTGGTCGATGACCAGCTCGAAATACCACTTCTTATACTGAGCCGAGCCTTCAGCCATGCCCAGGAAGATGTTGGGCCTCATACTGGAGGGGAAAACAGAGCATGAAGACGGGTGACTGATGAAAAGTAGTGGTAGTGGAAAAGTTATTTAGGTATATTTGAAATTAGCTCCAAATATTGATCCCAAATTTCCTCTTTTAACCCATTCAAAACATCAACTGAGTGCAATGGGATAATAATTTGAGATTTAGGGGTGCTATCGGTTGCAGTAAGACACTGATATTTCTCATTTTAACCAACGATCAAAGCGGATTTAAAATATTGTGAGTGAAAACTAAATCCATCAGGAGGCTGCACCAACACTCGTCTGTTTCTTTACCTCTGAACGTCATTGACCAGTCGAGTCTGAAGCAGCAGGTCCCTCTTGGGAAGCAGGTTGTCACAGATCAGGTTCTGATTGGTTCTCACCGCCACCCCGTTGCAGACACAGAGGGAGCACAGGACGTCCAGAATCTGACAGAGAGAGAAGTCAAGGTAACACTTGTGGCAGGACAAATGTGTCAATCATTCACACACTAAGATAAAAAAACATTCAGATTCTCTGTAACCTGCGACGCATGCAGCGCATGCACGCAGCATGAAGGGCCGTCAAGGCAGCAGGACTACAGGGTTCCACCTGTCAATCATGATCAGCAGCTATTGTTTACAAGGATGCCATTTCATGCCTGGTACGATTTACAAGGTAAATATTAGGAGACTGTGACATTTGAACACTGTGTTTAAAATGCACAGCAGGAATGCAGCTAAACACTTAAGCCATAGCAAAAGGTTTTAAATAGACTGTTTTTAGAGTTCAAGTTTGTCAGCTTCACTTTTGTTTAACAGTGATTGAGGATTATGAGCCAATATGTAAATTTGGTGTCAGAATCAAGACGATGTCACGCATTAAAGAGGATGAAGAAATGATTCGGGGGTTCAGATAAAGGCTAGAGCTAGGTAGAGCTATAATGTGCTTTTCAATCAAATTCGGATTTGTCTATTGTGAATAGACTTGAATTTGAATTAACTCAAAAGAAAATAACAAATAAAATTCCACTCAAACAGGATTGTAATTAAGGAAAAACGTCATGAAATTTCCTGCATTTCAAAAATGAAAAAATACCTAAAACATTTGCTTCCAGTTGCAACATATAATAAAATATTTGTATTTTATGGCTTCACCTAATTTCACATTAAGATTCAGCTAAAAGCACGGCTGAGCTTTTAGACTCTGATGAAAGTAAGGTGAGGTCACACTAAACATTAAAATTTTGACCTCAACAGGTGACAAATGTCTCTATTTTTAATCCATTTAGGATTTTGGTTTTCTGGTTTATTACTTTATTTTGATTGTGTCTTTCAAAAATCATGACATTCAGTCTAAATATAATCCAAGTGTTCTACTTGGAGTCTTGGCTCGCACCAGGAGCCAATCACTCTCCGCTCCAAAACACGTCTCCCTAATATTTAGGCTCCTGCCTTCATATTTTGACCCACCTTGTGATTGCGTCCGTGCTTGTAGAGCAGAGAGATGATGGATTTAATGTGCCCTTTCTGGATGATGTTCAGAGCCTCTGGGCTTTCTACCAAGATACAATGGAGGACTTCCAGGATTCCTTAAAGGGTGATACAAAATATTTGTCGTTAACAGAGCAAATGTTTACTCAGTGGACAACATCTTAACATCCATCGAGCAGTTATTTCATGCATGTTTTTAAAGTTTTCAATCAAGAATCTGAAAAAAAAAAAAAAAAAAGTGTTTCCCATGATACCTGATGAAGATTCGAGTCTCTCCAGTTTGCTGACCAACCAGTCCAAGTTGCGAGAAAACTGGGTGCAGTTGTTCCTGTTTCCACGAATCAGTGACGCTTAAAACACACAAACACACATAAGCTTTAGTGAAGACAATAATAATGTTTAAATGTGTAAAATTATCGCCAAACAGCGGATATTGCTGGATGTATGACTTTCTGGTCACCAGGTAGATATTAGAATTCATTAAATCTGTGAAACTACATGACAGGAACTATTATAAAATCTTTCTGCTAGAAAATATCTGGGAAAATCTGTAAAGCCACTGTGAAATCACGAGCTCACTGCCCTATAAAAAGTTGAGGTGTGTTGCCTTGTGCCCTTTGGGTGCCACTGTGGCAACATTAAGAAGTCTCCCTCATTACTTTCCCGGATCATTTTTCACCATTATGATTCAGGGACACCAGACAGATAATGCCCGTGAAACAATTTAACAGCACTTTGTGCCCAAGAAATACTGATGGTGGTCTAATCTCCTATAATTCAGCCTCTTCAGAAAAGTTATAGTTCAATGCGAACACAGAACGAGTCGGAGGCAGTGATGCTCACTGTGAATGATGTGAAAGTGAAATGAAAGGACAGAGACGAGAGCTTGGGGCTACACAGACTTCACATTGTGGTTACATTAGCATAGAGTGTCTTAGTTAATGCTAATGTTACTTAATAGAGAGAGGGCAGAGCTTCTAATAGTGATACTGGCAGCAATTTAATGAGGCTAAGCGATGAAAATGAAAAGATTTATGCTTTTTAATCCATGATCAACAATTATGCCTCATAAACAAGGTCTCTTTACTGAAAATTTAACTTTATTTGTCACATTTTACCTATTAGATGGGGAATTTTGAATAGGTTCCCATTAGCTATGCATTAAAACATCAACAAAACATTGTATAAGTCATACTAGTGGATGAAGACCCTCAAAAAATGTTGTTTTTGCTGACCTGTAGTGATTAAACTTTACCATTTGCTGCATTGATCTCATGTACACGTAAATTAACTTCACATTTTTTTTAAAAGTGAGGGCAGTAAGTTTTTCTTATTAAATATAAACTCCTCATTTCTTAGAATAGAAGGGAATAGAAATATGTAAACATCTACATTAATGCCAATAATTATGACAACAATCTGCTCTCCATTGTGGACAATAGACTCAATAGACTCACTCTACTGTCAACACACAGTAAACACACAACATAATTGTATTGCTTTTACGCTTTATCTTTCTAACCAATGCTGCTGTAGCGAAACCATTTACCTTCATGGAATCAATAAAGTCTGTCTGTCAATACTGACACAACTTGACCAACTTCATCTGGCGATAAAGAACATGTGATTTGATAAATATCTCCAAAATAGCTGGATGTTCAACATTGCGGTGCAACTGTTTTCTTAACTGCTGCTTCCAAAGGTCAACAATGACCTGAACCCCAAATTATTCATGTATTATAATAAATTATAAATGTTATTAATAACACAATACAGATACGGGCTCTTAAAAAAAAAAAAAAACAGACATTCAAAATCACAGATCTACCTCTTTGGGAACACTTGCTGTCTGGACAATTAGCTTATATCAATAAGTGTGTGTTTTCCTTAAAAATTAAGACCCTCTGGCTCTTTGGAGAGAAGGTCAGAACAAACAAGGCCGCTGCACAATTCATCATGCAAAATGTGCTCCAGCATGCCGCCCTCTGCATCCTTGGGGATGACCCCACTGTGGGGAAGGCTCGAAGTCTACTCAGAGGAGTGTGTTTGTGTGGCTTTTCAGCATGTGTGTGTACATGTGGAGAGTACATGCGGGAGAGGGGATGATGAATATAAGGGCAGTCAAGGTGAGCCGAGGGGAAGCTGTTGATGGGAGAGCTCCGATGACAGCAAAAACAAACTACCCCGAGAAAAAAGTACAACTTTTCATGGTCAAAGCTTTAACATTTATGACTCAGTGCAGGCCCTGAGAGGATGGGAAAATGCCAGCACCTGTGATGGCTGGCATTTTGTTAACGATGTTGTCTTTTTCTTCAAATATTCAGCTCATTGCTCCCTGCCCTGCCTTCAGAGAGGATGTGACCTAGATGGAAGGCAGGTCAGACTACAAAATGATGAATTCAAAAGGCTTTTTCTCTCTCCAGTCCCAAATCACAAATAATTACAAATAAATGTCATGTAAAGTCTGTGACCAGCTGTGAACTCCAGAGGCATGAAACAAGAATAGTGAGGAGTGAGTTTATAAGGGAGGAGGAGGAGTGTAAAGGAGAGGAGGAGGATTCGGCAAAGACACGGAGGGGAAGATTAATACTGCTCGTCCGGCAGGAGTCAACAGCTGACAGCGCTGGAAAGAAGATCTTTGCAGTGATCCATCGCTCTGGCCGGCTTACCCAGCAGTTCATAGAGGAGATTGAGGATGTCCTTCCACGCCGCGCCCGCCTCCTCCCCGGCCATCTCTCCGAAGTGGGCTGCACTGTTGTACACGTTCATCCGGTCAATGCATTTGGACAAGAGACTCAGCATACCCTGAGAAAAAAACAAATATGAATCATACGATTTAATGGATAATATGCGATATTACAGCAGCAGACCAGAACTATATTCTTTTTTGTATCAAAAAACAGAGAAATAATACCTTTGAAATTATTGAATTTGGTGAATTTTTTTTTTGTGTGTGCATATATTTTATGGAACTCTGGCCAAATCAAAACTGTGAGATTAAAAAAATAAAAATTCAGTGTGTATAAAAAATGTATTGTATTTCTTCCCAATCTTTTTGATGCTCCAGTTGAACCAGATTTAAAAGGCTTCAGACTGTGAATTACTTCTCCGTTGATGTAGTTGATGCATTAAAGATGCACTGAAAACAGTATGGGAAACTTTTATCCAAAGTATTTCAAACATCGGACATCTTAAGCCCCTTTTTTATCGAGAATAAGTTTAATTATCTGTTGGTGTACCAACGATGTAAATTATCCTGACGTAGCGAACGTCACAATCAGCCTTTTGTTAGAGAAGTCAATGGCTCCCCTCTCACCTCCTCTTTGAAGAGGTCCTGCCGTTTGATGAGTGAACGGAGGAGACACTGTTTCTCCTCGTGCTCCAGCTCTAAATCGGGCTGCTTAAAGTACTCGATCAAGTCGTTCAGCGTCTGCAGCACCTCTTCGACGTACCCGGCCACCGCCGTGGACTCGCCGTCGGCAGTTCTGTCCAAAGCCCTACAGGAAAGACAGGGGAGGCGAGGACGAGACTCAAACTGTAAAACTTGAAACAGACCTGGTGAGAATAACTATCATGCTGTCTTTTTGTGACGGGCAAATTAAAGTATATGCGAATGCTCCTCTTACTTGATGAAGTTGGTGAAGAGGAACGTGGAGTTACGGATGATGCGCGCGGCCCGAGACTCCTCATGCTGACAGCGCTGGAGGGTGAGCCCGTCGTCCATGTGGCCCTCAGAATGTAGGCAGGCCTGCACACGGACAAAACACGGGTTTTAATTTGATTTTATTATTAAAATAGAACCAACACAAACCAGGGATACAACCAGGCACCAAAAACCAGCCAGGCACCTTTTGTCCAATCAGATTTTTGAAAATGTATCAGTGTAATATCTGAGATGTTCATGTTTTAACAGCTATTAAAGAATCATACAAACACAGAGTTAACCCAACATTGCTTTTTGATTATTCTTAGATATAACATCACGGTTTTAGCAGGTATTCTGCAACCACGAGCTAGAAGAAAAAAATGTGAACACTTTGTTTCAGGGTGAATGAATTATCAAGGATTCATGCATTAATACCTCATGAAGTCATCAGGAAGTAACGTGGATTCAAAGTCTTTTATTCATGATCTCATGCATGAACAACACATCAATTAAAGCATTAACTAAGGTGAACACATCATCAATGATTATGATTTATGAAGCATGATTAGGACAAAGTCTTCCATTCAAATTTGGACCACTGAACCAAACTCTGCAGCACAGAGCTCATCTAAAATCATCATTATGTAATGATATATTCGTACGTAATCTGTAACTATAAAGACAGAGGCTCCTGCAGCTAGAGGGTATACGCCACCAAAGCTCAGTGAAATGTGACTCACTGTGATCAAACAGCATGATCGAGAGAAGAGAGGGCGAGCAGGAGGATTAAAGTGTAAACTGACCATCACCTCCTGTCAGGTGCATTGGCGCGCTGCCAAGGCTGCAGGGACTGTCTGGCGCCAGCACGAGGTGGCGTTCAATGTCCCTGGAGGAATGCCCGGCAATGAGCGGCGTTCATGTGTTGCCCTAATCCCCCTGTCTCACCCAAAACTAACTGTCACCCTCCATGTGACCAATTATCACATTTAAACAGGCTGCTGCCTCGTGTGCAGGACGGGTGCGAGTTTGCAGAGTGGCGCCGCAACAAGTGGACCCGGCGTAGACAATGTTTTCATGTGAGGGGGAGAATAAACATTTGCCGGGATACATAGATACATAGATATGTGTATCGCTATTCAACGATTGAGTCATAATTATACATTTGGCACTTTCACCGGTGATACAGATAGCTCCTCACGACATCATCGTATTGTTGAACTTTTGTTAACCATAAAAAAAAAAAAAAGACTAGATTAAAGTAGGTGAATGTTTAAAAGTCTCAGGTTCACGATGCGATTACTTTGATTACCTGTTTGGGGATTTGCACTGCCAAAGTACAACACCGACTTTGTTCTGATACTATCAGGTGTAGTAGAAGAGGGAAAGAGGGAGCAGTAACAGAGGTGTCATCTGCCAAAATCTATTTTGAGCAGCTTTATTATTTTGTGTTTGTGTGTTTTGTGGTCTCATTGCGCATTTCACTGAACAGACTACATACAGGAAACCTAGGGCCAGTGCGGAGAGGGGGGGGTTGGAAAATATTTTTAATGTGTGCAGGGATGATTCGGTAAAATTAAACTTTCCCAAGAAAGGTTTTGTCCTACTTACCCTTCTTTTCAGGGGACCAAGACGAGATGATTTGGCATCAGGCGCCTGGTAGGACAGCCACAGTCCTGTCTCCAAGTGCATGATGAAGCAGACAGAGTCTCCGTACTTGATCTCCGGCACTGCCATACCTTCAATGTCCTTCTTTGGGCCAGAGTCCCCCTTTTCCTGTCGTGTTTACATTGAGAGGAACATACCCACATTAGCAAATATACACTGACAGAAATTTAGCATACACACACACTCACACACACACACCACACAGGTATGGGAATATGCAAAATTAAGATATATTGTGATTAGACAGTAATCAGAGAGGCAGGTTGAGGAGAGTGCATTCCATCGGCCTGCCAGGACGTTGCTGCTGGCCTCATTAACTCGGCTACATTTCTGGCACGGAGATGGAGCGATGCAGGTGATCGCAGGCGACAGCAAACGGCAAGGAACATATTAATACCAATGTTCAACATGGCAAAGCGTTGACCTTTGCAGGTACAGGAACTGACTGGCACAGGGTGTTGTAGATAAGGAAATGGGGAGGAGACAAGACTCAGAAATGAACAAAGAGTCTTTGTATATAAGAAAGAATCGACTTTTCCACACAAGCACGAGTCGTCATTAATCTCACAAGCCCTCAAGGGTCCTGACGCAGTGATTACTACGGGGGCAGTTACACGAGTCGAGAAACAGTTGACAGGACTCAGGAGGATTTTTATACTGTATCTACTGTAGATAAAAGGATATCTACAGGGACACAATGGAGCTCCGTGAAGGAGACTCATTATGTGTTGTGCTCTTTTTATGTGACTGTAGTCATTTCAACACATGATAATAATGAAGGATTCCTCTCAAAACAAACAGTGTGGTGCACAAAAATGTACACAATAAAGCATTTTCCGATTTCAATATTAGGTCTTCTTTTGATCACAATGGAAAAACGATCTGTAATATAATCTTTACCTTCTGCAGCACAGTTTGAAACACTTTTTACAACATTTCTGAGCATCATTCAACTGCCTATCTTCAATTAGAATTTTAAGTAAATCACATGCTCCTCTCTCAGGCTTATTTTTAGCAGCGAGATGTTATTTTTGGAAGGCAGGCTAATAAAACAGAAGCAGAAACCTGCAGGGTTCAACACAGCGAGCGTGGGAGACAAAAGAACAGGCTATTATTGAGGGAATGAATTAAGGAAGGAATGAAGGAATACAAAGTGGGTATCCTGAGAAAAATAAAACCTCAAAGGATCAGATTAATTCCTAATACTGCAGCAGTGAAGGTAAATTTCTCCTAATTTCCAAATTGAAAACGGCTAAATGCAGGCCAGTGTATGGAAAACATAAATGTTTACCATGTTGTCTACTCAGCAGCTGTGAAAAGGTCAATTTATGGCAGAAAGGCTTGAGCTCATTAAGAGCTTATAGAATCGCCTCGGGAGTCTTTGATGAAGTAGTCGGGGGAAGATATTTTGAGTCCTCTTTTAATGAGGTAAGTTAACTAACAGCGTTTATTTACATCAGCACCCAGAGAAGCCTTCAAATGGTGCAACTGCCTTGCTCAAAAGGCACATCGGGGCTGGTGGTAAAAATAGAATTATGTTTACACAGGGAAAGAGAACACCGACCTTCGAGGCCCTGAAGCAGAAAGCGGTGGCCGAGGTGTCGGACTTCTCTCTGTCCTGCAGGACCAGTCCACGGTCTTCAGTCAGGGCCAGATAGTGGCCGGTGGCGAGATGGCGCAGTCGGAAGGCCTGGCCCCACCGGATGTGGCTGCCGCTCCAGCTGAACACAGAGAAACGGTGTCATAAACTTTGGATGCAATATACGATTGTCTGTTTTTCGACAGTGTAAACGTCCCTTTATTTGACATTAACAGGTGACAGGTATCAAAGCAGCACTTTGAAAAGGAATTTGTAAGAAATGTTTAAAATTTATCTGAAAGATCTCGAAAAAAGGACTTTTTTGATGTCTGAAGCTTCAGGGCCATATTTATTTTTAAAGATATTGAACAATATCCAGCCAGATTTTGGAGGTAGATTAGTTTAATTAACAGACAGAACCAAATAATATAGTTCTCTTGCAGATCTAGTTATTCACATAAGTTGACCAAACTGCTCTCAGTGCTTCATAGATCTGTTAAGTGAATGAAAAACTGACTTCATGAATGAAAGAAAAATAACACCACTGATATTCGTTTACCATAATTCCCTCCTTTGTATTTACAGAAACACTGACTGCTATTTAATTCTGCAGTGACGATTAAATCACCCAGCTGGAAAACATTAAATGTATCCAAAACAATATACAATTAGAGTTTATGAACTAGAAATGGCTCAAGTTTTATGTCAATGGAGTTTAACTTTCTCGATATGGATGATTCAGTGTGAAAAATCCTGCTCAAAATTCCTCCCTGAGCCAAAAAGAAGAAAATGTGCCATAATAGATGCACCTGCGCCGTCTCAACGTGTAGCGACTCTGACAGGAATTCCCAGTGAGAGCTGGCAGAAGATATGACTGGAGAGAAATTGCGTGGGTGGCCAGTTAAAGAAAGGAAAGAGAAGAAAGAAGAGGGAGGGTGATAGACAGGAGAGAAGTGGATTGAAAAGGATGGTAAACAGAACCTCACACTTTTGAGGATTCTGCCAACTAATTGGTAGCGACAGCTCAGAGGGAGGTGAAGTTTATATATAACCTACAGTACAGCGTCCGTAACGTTCAGACATAAAGCTCCAATTCTTTATGTTGTTCTTGAAGATCCCACCCAAACAGGACTAGGAAATAGGAAATTGGTGTGTTTCTGAGAGAAATCTATGTCAGAGTTTTATATTATTTACTTTACAGGTGTTTTTATTTAGATACAGTGAGTGTGTATTCAGGTGTGATCGCACCTGATCCGGAGAGGCTCCAGTCGCCACAGTGAGCGGGCCCTCGACGCTCCCTTACCCGCCTCATAGTTGACTATCCTGGGAGCACAAAGACACAAGACTCAGTTATTTCGATCCTTCAAGACCCAGCAAAAATAATATGAGGAAATTACAGGGGTTTTTCCTCTGTTTCTGATGCTGTCATAGTGTTATAGGTGGTAGGCAATTATTTGACTAAAAACTACGTATTTTCACATAATTTTGGACTATTATCATTACAATATTTATTTGAAAGCGCACTGTCTGCCATAAAAATAATAATTAAACACATAAAACAAAGCTCAGTGAAGCTACAGTGGCTTAGAAAAAACCTTTTGGTGTTGCACCTCAGTGTTATAATTGAAATGAAAACCCTGAAATCTGTTCAGTGGAGCAGGGAATGCCTTTAATCCTGATCAGATCTCCCTGCTCAAGCAGTTGGACACTTTTTAGTGAAACTGATTCAGGAGGAAGAAAATTTCCACAGTGAAACGTGAAAGGTCAGAGCTTCTCAGCAAAATATGACCCGTCTGCCTTTGCCGAAGATTAAACCAGAAAATGAGCTGACATTAAAAAGGATCTGAGCTGAATTTTACACTCATGAACGAATACAAAAAGGGGAATTGTATGAATTCTCCTTGAACTCAAGAGAAGGACACTGGACATGTATTGTAAGTGTGAAACTTCAAACCTCAGTTCGCATAATTGCTCTATTTCGGCACTTCATACCATCATATATACAGTACACGGACAGAAGTTAAGTCATATTACAGTTGGTCACTAAGTAATTTCATTGAAGTTTTGATAAGTTTCTCCATCAAACAGCACTTTGGCCATTAGAAAAGGACAGCGTTTCTCTATTATCATCCCTAAAAAAAAAAAAAAACATCTTTCTCCATTGTTAGCTTCAGAGATTTAAAACTCTCTGGTCACAAAACAACTCAGCTGAATTTAGTTGCATTACTGAGACAGCTAATTACAAACCTCTGCTCCTCCTCACTCTTGTCTGCTCCGGGGATGGTCAAACTCTCATCGTGCCCATGACAGAGACGCATCACATGTCCACCAATCAAAAACCCTGACAGAAACAAAAACAACATGATGTTTCAATATTTTCCTGTTTGATCTTGCAGAAACTCTGTATCTTTAATATGGGTGTATGGTTCCTCTTTTTTTCAGACACCAACTGTATAATGAAAGAGAAGATGTGGAAATATTAATTTAAAGACTTCAACATTAAAAATACTGGAGTGCTGTTAACTGAAAATATGATTAGAGTTGACTTTAAATGTCCCCCCCCCCTTTTTAGCATAACGGCTTAGCGTGTATAGAACTTCATTAGACACAAGAGACCCATTGTATTTGAGAGCTTCACTTAATATGCAGAAAACTGTCCTTGAAAAGAAATGAACAGCTGTTCCTCTGGTTGTTGCTGCGGTTAATAACTCACCTACAGCCATGTTCCCCGATGAACAGGTCGGCTGGACGTTCCACAGGGTCTGCATGAAGGAGGCGTCAACCTGAATGTTGCCGTTGGAGATGGAGAGATGCTGGAAGACAGAAGCAGGTCACACAGTGCTTCAGACAGACAGTTGTTGTGTTAGCGAGAGGGAAACGGAGACAAACAGTGAGATTCAGCGACGCTGCACAGAGGACGGAGATGTCCCAGTGTTTGGATTTGAAAAGAGGCAAAACAAACTTTGTGTCTCTCCTCCGAAGCTGCCAAACAGCGTTCCAACACTGTTGAGTAAAAAAGGTACAGCTGCATGTGTTTCTCTATGCAGCAGAGTCCTCATAATAAAATATTTTCTTTCCAGCAGTCTGTCTTAAATAGATGATGTGGAGGTGTGGTAGCATTCAGAGGTGAGTGAAAGCTTCAGCAATATTCAAGTAAGAGGTGGCATGTTGTTTTGTAATTTTTAAAGTACTGCGCAGAAGTTTTAGGCACCTTAGACGTTTAAATTCTGATCCATCACCCAACACGACCAGGGAGGCGTCTGATCCGTTCCAAATGTATTCTGCAGCATGATATATGACCCAAAACATACAGTCAAGAGTTATAAAGAATTATCTTCAGAGACAAGAGGAACAAAGAGTCCTGCAACAGACAATCTGACCCCAACACAGCCCCGATCTCCACATCATCTATTTAAGACAGCCTCAATCCACCGAAAAACAGCCGACCAGCCAACCTGAAACCCGAAAAACTGCTCGTACCAATGAGAACTGGTGGTAAATGCATTGAGTGGTCGTACAAAAAAAATGGTTTGATTTACTTTAAATTCGTCGTATAAAAAGAAACGCTTCATGGTATCATTTTTGCAACTATTCTCGCTTAAGGCTTTTATTGCCTAAAACCCTTTGCACAGTATAACCATTGAAAAACAACATATTTTTACATCGTTGTTGAGCCAAATATAAGCAGCAAATTTAGTCCATATTGGTGTCAGCTTTTGAGTTCTTTCTGAAACTGTACCGTGCACACGCCCCACCGTGTAGACAGATAATATGGAGTGATGGAGAGATGCACATCAGTGTTTTGAATTATAACTGCACTGGTGCTCCCTAATATGATTTATTTTTTATCATCCTGACATTTGGGCACCCGGCTTCAACCCTGGATGCAGAGCGGAAGGAAAACTGCTGACATAATTCAGCCGAACCGGACACAAAGACACAAAGCAGCCAACACCTACAACACACTGCATCACAACCTCCCTGATTGTTCACGGTAATAAAGCACTGATTACTTTTGCCTGAATTTCTGATGCGTCGCATTCTTCAAAAGACAAATTTCTGTCGCAGCGAATCAGGTGAAGATTTCCCATCGGGGGACATGAAAGTCTAGCTGTTTGCCGGTTCTGCTTTAATTGCACATTTCCCTCCCTGAAGGAACGGAGCAGCCCCGAGAAGACTGCTCACTCTCCGATGCCTGGCACGTCGCTGCACCTCCCTTTCGCCATTTCTCTCTCTCTCGCTGCCTCTTCCTCTCCTCCCTCCTTACCGAGCAAGTTAATTGAGGTTGGGTGTATCGCTCTGCATAGGGGACACAGCATTAACTCCAAGCTCATCAGTTAGATGGATGAGTTCCATAAAAAATATTTTTTTTGAAAGGAAAGTGCACAGGATGGCTTTTCAGGTAATCAGATTTCCATTACAGATAGCTGTGAAAAGTTCTCCAGTTCTCCCCTTGAACTGCCTTGTCAATCTTAAGTTAGCTGGAGTGAGACGGGTATCAGAGCTATCCAATGGCTATGAAACTTTCCAAAGTGCCTTCTGAGACAGACAGCAAACAAAAAGCAGACAACTCCAGCTATGTGGGGCGCATAATTCCCCCCCCCCAAAAAAAAAAAACAAAAACAAAAAAAAACACCCAACCATCCCTCATTACATTTGGTACAATTCTCTTTCAAGCTTCGAGACAGACACATGAAAACAGAGAAGGTCGTACGCAGTGAGTCAGAAACAAGAGACTAATACTGAGAATGTATCCAGACTGTCTGAAAAACAGTAAATAATCATGAGAGGAAAAAGAGTGTTATCTGGCAGTGAGAAACTGAGGAGAGGCGTGCTGGTTTAATGAGAACTGTTACAGTTAACGAGCCATCTTTAAAAGCTGCATCTTCCTCTCCAGTGTGCGACGCATTGTGCCGCCGTCTCCCAGTTTCTGACGAGAAACCACTTTAGTAACAAGATGCTGACTGACCATAATGTCTAATCATTGGAGTTGTTCCCTGCTAGCTGGTAAATGACGCTTTGAATTAAGAAAGTTACAGATTAAACAAAACGGTATGTGTATTTGTAATCACTGTCAATAAACCAGGTAATTAAGGGTAGATGTACGAAATGAAAAGCATCAGATGTTTTCTCCTTGACTTTATTACTTTGTGTAAAAGTGTGTGTATGTGGTTAATTAGGTGTTTTTGGATAATCATATTATTTATTCATGTAATAATTACCAAGTCCACATGGCTTTTCATTTTATAAACTGCAATTGTAAAAATAAAATGAGACTTTATGATTAAAAGTGTTTTTTCCTCTCCTACTTCTTGTGGACTGAAGCAAGCTGCTGCTTCAACTGCAGAAGTGACTAAAGTTATGTTGGACTGAATTTCTGGAATTCAAGAAACGTGAATTTGTCATCTTTTAAACAAAATAACGCACGAGATTATTTGTGCTAATTACAGTTTGTTTGCTTGTGAAACTATCAAAACTACGTATTTAAACCTTTAGCAGTCTAATTTTTTCCTCCGTTACAGGTGAGTTTGAAAGTTTGTACTGTGGTGAGGAGCCATTAGATGCGACTAACCAGGTATCTCTCCGTCGACACGCTGACGAGAATCAGGTCGTCTCCGATACGGACTTTCTCTCCCTCGGATCTCTGCTTGGACGCAGGGTGAATGGTCCACCAGCAGGCCTCTCCTATCGACGCACAAACACACAAAAACATTATCCATTAATTGGTGATAAAAAATGGAGCACAAAACTGGAGCATATCTATTTAGAGACGCAGTCATAAACATGCTATTTTATTCTCTTTTAATATGTTTGTCAAACAAACAGCAAAAACCATAAAAAAAATATCAACCATCTGAGAAAGACTGAAGGAGCAGTGAGAGTCTTGTTTGCACTTGATAAATGACGATGCCTTTTTATGGTTCAAATGTTAAATGTAGCACTACAGTGTACACACACACACACACACACAATATTTCTCCAAAGTGTATCGATTCAATCTCAAGGTTAAGTCCTGAAATGGCCACTCAGGAAGACTGAACTCAACGGCCCATTCGTCATACTGTACCTATTGAATCCTCTTGTAGTCCGACATCAAATGACAGCTTGTCTGTCAGAGACCTCGATGTCTTCAGACAGGTCAAGTACTGGTGAGTGGAAAATGAATTAGTGTCAAAGGAAACACACACAAAAAAACAGCTGCGAGTGGAATAAAGCTCCCGTTATAGTACCTCATTAGAATTAAAGGTATTTGCATATTTAACAAAAACATTAATGGTTCAGAGCATTAAAGTGCTAAACAATTAGTATGTTGTAAGATCAGAAAATGATCTATTATAAAAAAAAATTTTTAAAAAAAAATCTACATTTTGTCTGTCTGGTTTTATAATTGTAGTGCAAACAAAATAAGCAGTTTGAATACTTCACATTGGTCACTGTGTCATTGTCAACTTTATACACTTATTACAAAAGTTAATTTCATTCCAGCATGTCTTACTCAGCTCCACGCTGTATCGTTGATACTCACCATGCCACTGAAGGAGTGGCGTAGGAGGATGGCGTGGCCGTAGAGCAGCGTCCGGTGTCCACCGCCCTGACCCGCCTACCGGGAAATAAACAGGTAACAGATTATTATCATGTCCCAGCATACCTTCACCTGCGGACCGTGTCAGGCTTGATATTTCGCATTTATAGTCTAAGTTAGTACCTTCCACTTCACCTCTGATTAAGATATTAAATCTGAGTTCCCTTTGTGTTTTACAATTGGACCTCCATTAGAAGTGCAAGCAGGAAACAGACAAATAAAGAGGGAGGAGAAACACGCAAAGCTACATTCAGAGTCAAACAAACCAACGAACACGAGTACGGTACCACACTCAGTAGACAGATTGCTTATTCTTGTGACAAAACAAGAATAACTGTGACCTACAGTAGCAAAGTGCCCGAGGAAATGTGAGGAAACGGTTGAGCAAAAGAAAAAGGATGAAGATGAGTTTTTTTTTTTCACCGTCATCATGGTGAATAAAGAAATGACTTACCTTTTTAATCAACCTCTAGCAGCAGAGTAAAAAAAAAAAAAAAAAAGAATATAAAATGAGCGGTGACATCTAAATCACCTCTGCATCTGCAGCTGTGATTTTGGTTTTGCAAATATAAATCTGGAACAAGCCGACAGCTGGAGTCAGTTCACTTCTAAATCAAACGAGTGTGAGGCAAAGGCAGACAATTATGTACAAGTTATTTTCCATGAGATAGTTTTGGTATATTTCTCAAAGTTTGATTTTTAAACTTTGGATTAAATTGTTCAAAAAAAAAATAATAATAATCTAGCATAATACTTATGTAATAGATACTGTTACGAAAACGTTATTTTGTTAGATATTTCTCACTGTCATTAAAACAAATTCTATCATCGGGACTAAAAATGAACACGCTCTTCTCATACATTAGATGCCCAGTCCGCTTAATTTGACTGTTTTTTAAGCTTCTACTAGAAACAACCAAGGTTTACGACTCTGCTCCCCACTAAGCTGCACCCCTGTAGTGTTTATCCAACGAGCAACACATAGAAGCTATCCTCTTTCTTGTCCAGTTGTCAGCGTTAATTTGTGTGTGCTGGCAGGGGCATATTTAAACAGACCTAAAGGGAACTCCCAACTGTCCCCCTAAACATGACCCGAAGCTAATTCTCTCCTGGCCTCAAAAGTCTCTCCCAGATGGCTCGTATAAGATAGACGAAAAAAGAAGCGGAGGGTTCGATCAAAAGAAAAATGGGAAGAGTATCCAGCAACAGCTGGGGGAGCGAGGGGGTGGGTGGAGGAAGAGAGGGAGAGCTGGCCTGTATTTCAGGCCTGCTGTCGTGCTGACACATCACTGCCAGGAACTGTGACCTTTGGTTTCGGTGCCCCTCCCGCTGCACACTGTATCCTGAACAGCAGAGCACTGTTGGCTGTGATTTGTGTCAGGAAGTTTTGTCGTATAAGGGTTTGTATGAGTGCGTGTGTGTTATAGCAATAGTTTGGTTACATAATATACATTCAAAGCATATCTTTGATGATTTTCTAGGTTTTTCTTTTAGTCAACAAATCCCAAAAAGACTAGAACCAAGAAGGAATTGATCCTCCTGACAAATATATTGTGTCTGACATCCAAAGTCGGCTTTAGCTTATTTCGTTGTTAACAAAAACACCATTAAAAATTCATCACAGGGCCACGCCATTGTACTGGGTGACATGTTTCTTTGTTACAAAACTTATGGACAATATAGTTATTTCAGAAACAGCTACACAGATTGTGACGATGTGGAGTTTCAAATACGTGAGACCGATTATGGTCTTTTCATGGGATTTTAACTAATAATAGGAAAATTATAGGAACGAGCCAATTTTGTCTTAAATTCTCCCAGGTTGTTTGAATTTTAATTGGTTGACTGCTGACAATTTCTGTTCAGTCGGGAAAGCTGTGAGATCAAAGCTAGACACCGAAATCATCCATGTGTCAGACGGTTTGCTCTTTACCTCAAGCGAACACCTGAACACACAAATACTGATATTAGTGTACCAGTAAAACTAATGTACCAGTAAATGTACCAGTTATCGTGATCCATATCTAATTGTTGGAGGAAGCTAAAGTTGCTGTGTATTGCAGTTTATACAAACTACAGGCAATTTAGACAAAGAAAAACTAAACAGTAACGTACATAACGCCCGGATCGAGTTTTTTCTTTGTTTTACTTTGTATGGAATTAGTTGTAGGTAAATAGATTTGCTTTGTAGACCATTGATAGAGTTCAAATCTGTTCAACTGGCATTAGGAAACGGAAACAGTACATAAAATTTCAACCCATTTTTCACCGCGACCTGTCAACACATACCCCCGGATCAAAGGCAGATGCCAGTTAAAAATGAGTCGAACTGATCCATTTATATCTGCCAGTCACACGGATAGAGGCCGTGCCTTTGATTACTACGCTTACCTACAACCAAAAATATGATGATCACAGAATATTTTGCTTGTTTTCTGTTAATATGTCATTGGGTGAAAATTGTGGACTCCTCCGAACACACGGATGACTTTGATGTCTATTTATAGTCACTCAGACGATCCAATATCCGAAACAGTCATTTTATGTCCATGGCCGCTTGCCTTTACAAGAACAGAAGAGTGTCTGCCTTCTCTTTGCCAGAGCTATTACACCAAACCATGACTAAGTAATTTCCCTAAATGTTCACTTAATATAAATATTAATATTATTACGTGGAACGGCCAGAAGAGGGGAAACAGCACACTAATAAATGTTTCCAAGGCCGTGGAGAAATGATTCATGCCAGACTCATTTGCTAAGTACCATCTGATATATTGATCCTCATGTACATATTGAATGCCCCGTCCTTTAAATCATCCGGATAATAAGACAGGGATTGGGCTACATTTGCTCCACATGTACTTTATATCAGTAATTCAAAATATGATATGCGTTGTGATATGTAATGTTGGTTAATTATAGGCAGGTAAAAAAAAATAATAATAATACTGAGCTGTGCAACGTGAACGCTCTGAAATCACTTCTGATTTCAGGACATTTCCTCTTAACAATATTCTTGAAATTAATTGATGTTAGAGACCAAACCCAGAGAAAACAGAGCAGCACGCCCCAAACAACAAAGTGAGTTTTCTGCCAACATGTGGGATTTCAGATCCTTTCATTTAGATTTGCTGAATTAGATTAATAAGGAGAGCTCATTATTACCATTTGTCTGCAACATTTGTAAAATATGGAATTTTTTTTGCAGCACAAACATTTTTAACATATATTATAAGGCTTGAATTTATTGCGTTTGAAAAGCAAAAATGCGATAATGAATGCTTTAAGCAAATGAGACGCAGACACGATTGTTTGCACACTTGCACACCAGGTAGTCCGCAAAGAGGCCAAGCAAAAACATTTGACTCATGTGCAGCAGCGACGGATGTCTATTTCAAGATTGCCGTACGTTAAAGTTGGGAGACGTGTGACAAGTTAATTGAACGTCTGTAGGCTGACTGAGGGGAAAGAGAATGTGTTGAGTTACGCTGAGGTGAAAGGCTCATTTACTGTCCTGATGGAGTCCACACAGAAATAAATGTCTCTTTGATAGCAATATGTGGAATAAATTGAAATGTACTGCTATTAGTCCGACATCTCTCTACAATGCAGCAGCTGCCGTCTACTTCTAAACTAAACGCTGCACACACTACGGATGCAGCTTTAAATGACAATCGAGAAATAGGCATTGCTTTCAGTGAAAGTTCAACCCTTTCCGTTTGGCAGTCAGGAGGTTTTGTCATGCACACCGACAACATGATGGATGAACACACTGATGGACCTACCCATTTTTCATGGTCAGCACTCTAGTGATACACAAATACAAATGAAAAGAACGTGTTATTGGGGACGTACGGCAGTCAGTTACACAAATCTGAGAGCGACAACGGGGAGAAACAGGTTCTGTCCCGTGGAAAAGTAGGAGCGGGGTGATTTATTAGCCTCGCTAGCAGAGAGTTTGTATTTGAGCCAACGTCGTGTTGTCTTGCCAAACAGGGGCCAGCCAACAATGCTGCACTCTTGAGCACAAAACAAATCTGCTATCCAGGCTAATAACAATGCAGGCCTGATTCTCCAGCAGAGAGAGCCCAAAGCGGGATACGGAAATAAGACACTTAAAGAACCATCTGTACCAGAGGGCTGCGTGGTGCATCAAAGTACAGTGGCGGAGCAACCCAGCACAGCACGCAGCGCCGACTACCTTGCATTAGTGGTGTGCGGGATTTTGCACTCAATTCATCTTGCAAGTAGCACGGCGAGGCTGTGCAGCGGCCGGGTTTGTGTAATTGCTGCACTGCGCAATGATTCATGCTACCGTAGCTTTGTCATCTCTAATCCTAGAATACTGGTGATCTGTTTCAAACTAAGTATCAGCTAATGATACCTAATTAAATCCATCAATTGAGGAATGCTTTTTTTTTTTAAAAATTGGAACAGACCATGTGTATCCAATAGGAAGAGATTTATACAAAAAAAAAACAACTAACTAGCAATTTATTGCACGTGGTGGTTTATTTCTCCAAATTTAACCTTATTAGAGATTTAAGCACTGTTTTCTCTTTGTTTTTTTCCCAAAACATGTGGATAATAATTTATCCAAAACAAGGGTGTAACCATTTGTGTTGACGTTGGGTTCAATTGGGACATTGGGAAAATTTGCTAGATTGCATTTACTATTTGAAATCACCTAATCTGTGAATCAAGACAGTTGCTGCCACTTTGTTTTGGTCAGCTGCTTTTGCGTTTACCGACTTTAGAGGCAGCTACCAATTTTGACATACAGCGCTGCCTAGCTGGCTAATAAGGGTAGCACGGGTGCAACCAAGTCAATGGGGGTGGGGGGAGGAGGGGGCCACACACTTATGTTTTACTTAACAATGGGAAATAAATTGACAATAAATTGGAATTAACAAGAGAAAGATCCGTTGACATGGTTCATAAAAGGAGATTATAATATATTTCCTATGGTATATGAGAGTATTTCCCTGAAGAGGCCCCTCGGTAACGCCCCTGGGTGGTGTCGTCTCTTTACGTCTATGGCTAGCTGGGCGATGAAATTTAAACGACATATGTAATGACTCTGTTAGAGCACAGCAGCATGAGTGAATGCGATCGTCTGACAAAGATTTACAGCCCCCTCCTCCCCCCGGCATCCTTGCGCCTCGTTGCTATCGATGACACCCCCGGTGGCACTGCAGCGAATCTGCCCCATCCAAGATTACTTACCTGCTCTAATAAACATGCCAAGTGAGCGCTGGAGCGGAGGGGGGACGAAAGGGTTCAGCCTTGTTTAGTGTAAATCAAGAGAGCGGAAGGGGAGGAGAGAGGATGCTGTGGATGCGGCAGAGCCCTCACAGATAATTTTCCTCCTTTCTTTGACCCTTGACGGCCTTCTGATGTCTTTTTTTGGGGGGCAAAACAGGAATGTGTTACACAGAATGAAAAGAGACACCTTCTGTTTAGGATTCAGTTCCAGTTCTTGGTGTTAACGTAGCTCAGGGTGTTGCTGGGTGTTGTCTGTCTACTCAGTCCGAACACCCCGGGGATTTGATCCAAGCTACGTATTGATTTTCACCACATTCACTTCTAAAAGTTCAAATTTACTGCAAAAGTAGTTTGAAGTAAAAACACAACTACCCATCAATGAACAGCAACAAATGAGCATTAGTCAGTTAAGACATCTTAGACCTGGTAAGTGTATTCAGTGCCGTGATTAATGGGACCTTCTGGAGTTTTTAAAGTTGTTAAATTTTGTTGTTCTAAGTTTCTCGAACTTGCGGTTATTTTTAATCACCGTCCGAAAAATGTTCCACATAGACCTAAAAACTCAGTTGCTGAAAGGAAAAAGAAATCCAGTGACCAATTAAAGCAAAGGAACAAAACTCCCAACATGCATTTTGCAAAATATCTTCAAAATAAAAGCCTCCTGAAAAACAGAAGGGGATTCAATTGACATTGTAAAGTATTTTCTTAAAGCATGTTTTTAAAAAATATAGTAATGACCTGTTAAACATAAGATTTACTTGTTGTCGATGTTTGTTTGTTATATGTGTTAGTGTTTGTGTTCATGTTGATTTGTGATGTGAAAAGTTACTTGATTGGCTGCCTTAAGCAGCAAAGTGCTTATCTATCGAAGTCAATTTGCATAAAGATTTAATTTGTTTTCTTGGTTCCTGAAACTTTTATGTGAAGGTCGGATGTGCAGACGAGAAAGTGGGACATCCAAAATGGCCAACCTCCAACTTAGATTTCCAGCAGGTACTTGCGTCAGCGTCAAATTACATCTTCCACATAATTTACTTGAAAAATAATTGTCTGTGATCAACTCTACAAAGTATTTGATGTCTGAATCTGACATCAGAGGGTGTTTGAAGTCCTGCTTCCTTCTGTGAAGGATGATTTTGGAAACGGCAGTAAATGCGTCATGGCTGGACTCTGCCTTGATTGGCTGGACTCAAACAAATCCCTGAAATACAATGCCAGTTTCCCGGATTAAATTATTTTAAAGCAGACTCAGTGCATTTGTACTTCCGATACTGCGACTGCTCTGCCGTGGGGTTTCCCTTCAGCTAAACTATGTTCACTGGAAAACAGTCTGAAGAATATTATTCACTTATACTGATCCTGTGTCACATGAAGCAGCAAGATCACAGAAGTACAGACTTCTAACAGCAACTAAAAAAAAAACAACTCAAGGGCATCTTGGACCAGAGAGTGAGTGGTAGACTGCAGACTGATTCATTTATGCAAGTGTGCACGGATGTGTTTGTCTACACAAGCATGTGAGAGTGTGTATTAGACGGAGAGGAGAGGGGTATGATGGGAAGGAGGGAGGAGGTACTCACCCCCTCGCTGCTCTGCCCGGTGTTCGCCAGCATCTCCTGCAGGGCTCGCACTGACAGGGACTGCTCCAACACAAAGTTACAGATGCACAGGTCTGGAGGAACATGCTGCAGGATGAAAGGACGGAAAGGAGGAGGAGGAGGGCAAAGGGACAGAGGGAAATAAACATTAGCAGAAGAGGCAATGACAAGGTATTTTTAGCAAATACAGGCTCCTCTGCTGGTTACAAAAAACACGGTGGCAGGAGTTTACTCTCCTTGAATTGCCTTTTATGTTACCTGTAGAGCTTCATAGGAAAGCAGCTGCATCAAACTCCCCTGATTTGCAATCCTGTTTCTGAGATGAATATTCCAGGTTCACATAAAAACTAAAGAGTTCAGAGCAGTTCTGGAAACCTAATCCATAAACATGTTTCATGATTTTCACTGACATTTTCAAAGCAAACGTGTGAAGTATCTGAATAATTTGATGGACTGTGATGTGCAGGCAGTGACCTAAATACAAATGACACTGTCAGTCTAAAGTAGCTCAAAACTGGAGGCAATATATTCAGAAGATATTTAAATTTTAATCATATATATAAATATATACATAAAATCTATAAACATACCAGCTGACTGTGGATTTTCGCCTCAAATTTCAGTTTGGTGCCTTTGTACCATTACGCAGGTTCTTCTTCTATAGGACATCATAAATAAACTAATAAAAAGATTTTATCAGCGACACACAGACAGCTGAGATAAATATGATTGATTTGTTTTGGGGAGGTCTATTGTGATGTTGAGGGAACTTTTTTCTATTCTTTGATTTTTAAACAGACGCATCATGATGTTAGTTTTCATTGTTAACTGAATTTTAGTCCATGAAGAAATATTGGAAGCAGGACTTGGAGAATCTGGTTTGGTCAGAAAAGTTCGACATCGACTGTCCCAGGAGACGTTTGTCAGCATCTATCTTTATGCATCTTGGGGAAATTTAACTAAATTAACTTGATAACAGGGAAATGCAGTACTGTGAAACAATGTTTATTTATTCAAGCACATGTACACAAATATATTTGGAGAATATTTAATCTAACTTGCTAAACATTTACTAAACTTTCTGCTGCAATAGTTGGTCACTAGATTAACCGCAGGCCCTGAACGGGACACAAGAGACCAACTGAAATGATTAAACTGCTCAGGGACGAATGGTGCTCATAAATAATACCGATAACTTCCGGCTTCTTCGCCGTCCCGGTGTGCCGCTAACGAGAGGCTGGGGATTATATGAGGAGAGCTGTCACAAGGTGTGCAGCCTGCAGCTACAGTGACCCATAATTAGTTTGGCTAAAGGCCTTCATTCCTCCAGACGCGGGGTTGTTTGGCTTTCCGCGGAAGTCGGCATCAGATTTGGCTTTCAGAGTGAAAGCCCCATCGGCTGTGCTTCAATAAATTCAGTAATAGCAGATGATTATACATTATTCAGTGATCAACAACTGTCCGCAAGAAGGGGGGTAGATGTGATGGTTTTAAAAAGAAAAAAAAATCCCCAAATCAAGACAGCTGTTCAGAGCCAATGCAAAGAGACGATGCTGAACAATTAAAATGTGTGTTTGAGGCTAAACCATGTTTGTAAAATACCTGCAGCTCGAATGCAGCACAGAGGCAGACCTTGTATTTATTTGTCAAAGTATGAAAAATTAATGTGATATGCTAGGTGGCAGTGTTGATTAATATTGCACTGCTGACATTTTGTGTAAACAACAACACGTAAACGGACAAATTAGCCGTCGGCCAGTAACTCCCACGCCTTCATCAGTTCATATACATCCTCATGTTATTCAATACATACGTAACAGTGTTTCATAACGTATCATATCATTTCATAACAACAGCCGGCTCAGCGTAACATGCATCACAGTCCATGTTTTTCCCCAGCAGAGATGTGGACGAGCGGGAACACAACCGGCTGACCTTTGACCTCCGGAGTGAAGAAAGAAATGTGAGCAGAGGGGAGGGCTGCTGGGTGATAATGGCGATGGAGCTGCTCTGTAACTCAACAAAAAAATGCAAAGGAACCTCCAACCCCTCACAGAGTGTGTGTGTGTGTGTGTGTGTGTGTGTGTGTGTGTGTGTGTGTGTGTGTGTGTGTGTGTGTGTGTGTGTGTGTGTGTGCGCGCATCCAGTTCACTGTAACCAACAGCCCCGTTCGCTCAGATACTCATCATTTAATTCCATTTAGATAAGATGCTGCCAGTGATACAAAAGCTGAGGAAAATAATAGAAAAGACTTATATAATAGGCCAGCAGCCCCTAAAATCCAGTTATCACACCACAAAATATGAGATAAAGGTTACTTTAATATTTATTTTTCACCCTCAAGAGGAGCCAACATGACAAGATGCAGCTACACCTGTGGTGTCATCCGACCTTCTTCGGCGATAACTCGCAACCTGCTGCAAACCTTACACCTCTTATGAATTATTCACCGCCAATTTTCCAATTATCATACTTCTTCCCGGGTTGGGCAGACACACTGAAAGTTCTGCCTCGTCTGGGTGGAGAAGAGACTGTCTCTTTTTCTCTCTCTCTCTCCGTGGTGTGGTCGCGGTCACCTTTTAGAAAGTCAAATTCCTTCGCGCTCTACAGGGAGCCTGATTGAGTGCAATGAAAGGGGTAAAATAATCCTTCAGGAGATCTAACTGACTTATTTGACAGTCTGGAATATAATGTCATATGCAAGCTATTTAGAAGAAATCAAATAAAAGGAAATGAAATGACTTACTCCATCTTCTCAAGGCCATCTGCTGATAAAGGAAAAAGCTAATGATATTCAAAAATTTTTGTTCCTATTGTCAAAAAAATCTCATAAAAAGGCCGACAGTAAAGTGATCCTTTTAAAAAAGTCTATGTAGCAAAATTCGCATATATCTTCCTCCTCTACAAAACAGATTATTGATGTCTAAAGGATATTAAAAAGACATCAGAGAGCGACACCAGTGCACAACACCTTTATTACAATGAACACACTGCAGTTTATTTTGAGTCAACCGTCCTGCTGCAGAAAATACACACTAAAGGACCAAGTGTGTATAATTCCATGATTTAAAATGGTCTCCAACGAAATCACCATTTAGTCCGGTTGGATTAACGTCTCTACAAACTTTATATGGAACTATTTAGCCTTTTTTAATAAGTGTGTATTCATAAATAATTTTATGGATCTATTTCTTCAAAGGGACCAAATGGGCTTTGGGGAAGCTGGATCCCGTTCAGAGTTTAACGAGTTTTATGGGATTATTAACAGGAAGAATGTTTAATATCGTCACCTCTATCCTTTAGCACAATTAAAACCTTCAACAGAAGTGATCAAAACTATGCATTAGATAAAAGCAGTAATGATAAGAAGGGCATGGGCTAATTTAATCAATGAACAAATGTCAGTTATCAGTCTGTAACTCCAATGGGAACATCTCAATTCTTCAATTTTTCCTTGAAAGATTTTCATACTTTTGCAGGAAGATATTCAAAGATCGAATCTGATCTCAGTTGCAGAATCATCAGAGTCAGTAAGTGGTTTCTATTATGTGTCGTGCAGAAGTTAATTCACAAGAATTAGAGATCGTTCAACAACAATGGAAGCTGACAATGTGCCATGGAAAGATATCATATGTTATATAATAACACAAACAGTACATGTTAAACACTATAAGAACTCCTCTTTAAATCGGACCCAGTGTTTCACTTTGCCCTTTTTTTTCTGTCCACCGGCTGCGGCAGGCGGTCCGGCTTCATTAAGAGTCTGCGAAACGAGGTGTCAACACCTGAGATCGGCTCGCAGATGACAGCAACTCCCCTCGTGCCAAAAACAACAGCCGCCAGCCTCGATGCTCGGCCGCATTTCACACCCGAGGAGGCCCGAAGCATTGTCACCGATACCAAGGTGAGAGGCGTTTGAGGCGGTCTGCCCGGAGCTCTGCAGGTGATGCCCTCCAGCTCGACGACTGTTCCAGGTGAGTGAGCACAAACCTGTCCCCAAATTTACTTAAAGTCGTATTACTCATTGGCCCGATAAAAAAAAAAAAAAATCCAGCCCGGCTTCATGCGCGCAGCTCATAAAATAATCCGAACCCTGTTGGAGAGTTTCACAAATCGTGATCTTGAGATTATCACTCCGACATGTGAAGTACGTGTGAAGTGGAGTACTGACTGACTGGCAGGAAACATGCTCGCACTGAAAAAAAATCTTGTGACTAATGATGCACACAATGATACACAGCAATTACAAAGCTATTAAGCAGCACATTCTCCGGAGCTAACACGATCTGCTTCATTTCATCGTGTCTTGTCTTGTACGTTTTCTTTTTGTCAAAAAGATTAGCGAGTTGCGTAACAGACTGCTGACAGCTCAGCCGCATTGCTACAACGCCATTCAGTGTCAATAATAATAAAAAATAAAAAAAAAGAATAATAATAAATCACTCCTCTGACAACAAACCAACAAAAAGTGGTCAAAATCCTGTTCCGTAAATATCAGACTTGTTGTTTTTTGTCAGGACGAACCGCTGAGATGCACCAGAGCAGAAACAAGTGCAACGCCCCAAACTGACCCCGTAAACGCTGTCAAGCCAAGCTGGAAGTAACTGAACCTGGATCACTGCAGTGATGGTGCGCTCACCAACACGCCCATTTTAAGATTTTTTTTTTTTTTAATCTAATTAGCTGTAGTTAGCTGCACCTCGGGGTCTGTACAGAATCTTCACTTTTTCTAATTCATCCCATATTTGCCAGGAGCGCTCATCTGAACAGCAGCAGTTGGAGAGAAAAGACAGGATAAACAAATGGGTCTCAGTGATTTACATGCTGTCAGTACGAGAGATGCCAAGAACAAACCTGAAGACATATTTGGATGCAATATTATTTGGTGCATCTATTAAGCTACACAGGAGAAATCTTTTTTTTTTTTTTTCAGATCCCATTTCAATTGTTGAAGGGTTCAAATTAGTGGGAGATGTAATTCATTGTTTGAGAGGCGACACGAACATGATAGAAAAACAGAAACTAATACGACGCCAACTGATTGTGTTGTCACACTTCATCAGAATTAACATCGTCCTCCTGATTAAGGAAACCCATCTATTGCTTATCGGGATTAAACGACGAATGAGACGACGAGATGTCTCGTCATGCCAGAACATTTATATCTGGTACATTTCAACAGGTTGGATGCGTCTACGCTGAATATTTAGTCTCGTAAACTATAACTCTGTCACGTCATCAAGAAACCAGCTTCCTTCTGTAAACATGGGGTATTTCTGTGGTTGCCATAAAATGTGTTGCTAAAAAATGATAAGAAGTTAAAAGAAAGGTTGGAATAGTTTGTGTTAGCTAAAAATGAACATAAATGGTGGAAATGGCAACTGGTAAATGGTTAACTTATAGCTAATAAGGGTAATTGGTTGAAACTGAAAACTGGACTAGTTACCTAAATGTAAGGATAGCTAGCCCAGATGGCTAAAAGTAAATGCTAAACAAAGTAATGGAAACATGGTTGAAATAGTTAGATCATAATTTAAATACTTAGCAAAAATAAGGATAAATGGTTCAAATGACTACAAGTAAGATATAAACAGTTGAACTGCATAAGGTCTCATGTTTGAAGTAAACTAGAAGTGATAGATAGCTGTTGCCAAATGATACAATAGATTGTTGTGATAGCTGAAAGTAAACAATATAGTTTGCTAAACGCTAAATGGTTAAATTGGTGGTTAAAAGAAAATAATCGAAATAGCGAAAAATAAGAATAAATGGTTGAAATAGTTAACAGTTGAAATATTGGGGTAAAAGAAATGTTTTATTGGTTGACATGTCAAATTTTTTACCTCTTTGAGTGTATAAATGCAAACCTGAGCAAATAGACTTAAATATTGATGATTAATTGAGAAAGAAATAACGATAGTTGCGTATACTGTGACTGTCGAAGAAGAGGTTTGGAAATTCACCTAATGGGGCCGTGGGGTTACAACAGGCAAAAAAGAAAAGATGGTAACAATACAAAAAATGAAATTGAAGGATATAAAAAAAAATTTAAAAAGTCGCCAGCACTACTTTTGAGAAGCAACGTCTAGTTCTGGCTGCATGTTTAATGCAAACCTGCCACTGTTTTCCCATTTTCTCCAGGAGATTTATAGCAGCTTTGAAATGCAGATGAAAACAAAGCTGCGTGCCCTCCTCACCTTAGCTTCAGACGTGGATTCCAGGTAACACAGGCGGTTTCCGAGTCCCTCGGCGGCCAGGCAGAACTTGCGATGCTCCTTCTGGATGCTGGCCGCACTCTGCAGCACCACCTCGTCATCCTGCCGGAGGAGAGACGAGCGTTAAAGCCAAATATGTTGTAAAAGCGACCCAATCAAAATAAACAAGACGCCTCTCCGACCTGGAAACCCAATTAAACTCCTGTGAAACTTAGATTTCAGACATAAAAGATAAAACCCTTCGAGTTTGTCGAGCCTCAAAATTACCAGATATAGAAGCAGCATTTTGATCTGATACCCAATATTTATTTATTTTCTACGACTGTTCAATTCAGCAGTAGAAAAGAAAAGCAGGAAAACCACATCAATCAATAGCATTGAGGGCATGTGGCTCTGAGTCATATCATTTCTAAACCTGTTACGCACACTGTGGTATCTCTGTGGGAGTAGAGGAAGACCTCGATTCAATCAGTGCAACCAATAACTGAACATCTGTATCTGTCAGGGCGGAGAGGGTCGGGCTCTGTTTGGCACAGATATTGATTTGTTTGTGCGTGTGCGTGTGTGCGTGTGTATATATATGTGGGTGTGTAGCGTGTGTGTGATGTCTCCTGCCAGCTCGCGTCCCACACTAATCTGAGCTGATGGTTGCCATGGTTCTGGCTCCCACCTCTTTCACAGCAGTATTAATTCAATAGATTCAGACACAGGCTGTGGAGCACCCACAGACTCAGGAGGCGAGATAACAGACCCGGACAATATTTCAGACAAAAACGGCACATTGGACCCCAAACGAGGAAAGTTTGTGTGATTAGAAAGTAAAAAGCCGAGAAGAAAAGGATTTAAGAAGGTTTTTGACTATATATCCCATTACGCTGTCAGACGTTTTTCTGCATTAGAAAGCATTCGGTTCAATTTAGCATATCCAACAATGTAGGAGTAAATTGTTTCCAGTCAGTAATTTCACACTGCCGGATGAATGGAAATGGATTGGAAACAAGAGAAAAAGCGTGTTATGACAGACTGTCATGTTCTTTCAGCTAAAAAGTTCAAACGGACCCAAAGCCTCTTTCTGGTTTCTACACGTGGGAGGTGTTCACAAATGACTGGACTGTGTTCTCCCACAACAGTAACACCCACCAGGATAAAACAACTGAGCTGCATTCGATGAAAAGTACAACATTTTAGGAATACGTTTGGAGTTATATGAAAAGATCGATACCACCCTTGTATCTAAATACAAAACCACAGCTGGTTGGCTTTGCTTTGCCGAAAGGCTGGAAAGAAGAGGAAATGAACTGAACTGAACTCGTCATCCAACTCAAAGCAAATCAACCTATTTTCCGAAATGTCAGACTTTTCCTCAACATTGTTTGTGTGAATTTTTATGCTAAGAATTAGGTGAATATTGGAACTAGTCCAGATCTACGACACGCAATGCTACGATACACTTTATTGTCCCCATGGGGACATTTCTTTCGGGCAAGTTTTGCTGTATTTGATAGAATTCTACATTTTGGACATAATATAACATCATTCCTAAAAAAATTAAAAAAAAAAACAAACAAAAAAACAGACATTTTGTGGCATAAATAGTGCTTCACTTTACTTAAAACATATTGTATGAATAGGACGGCATTTCATAGCTTAAAAACTAGCAGGGTATACAAATCTGTGATATTGAGGTCTTGAATCTTTTATTTGCATGCAACATAAATTAATAATTGATCTTAAATGGCAGCAGGCAAAAAATTATCATCTGGCTTCCAGCTGCAGCATGTTTCAGCGATCATATCTTATGTCTAAAGAGGAAAAAAACTGAAATAAATGAATAAACTAACTCATCTTATATCGAGGCACAAAGAGGCACGACTACACAGCCGCTGATTTGAGACTGAAAGCCAAAGTTCTTGTTTCGAGGCTGTGTTTTGGTCAGTAAAAATCCATCTTCCAGTGTTAAAAGTGAAGCACAGTCAAGTTAAATGTCATGGTGGTGGTGGGAGGGGGGGGGGGGAGGGCTGGCACAGCAGTCCACACCAGCAGCATTTTAAACACCCCCTGACCCGACTGTGGGTTTCAGGGAGGATTACTGTTAGCAGAAAGCATCGGCACTGGCTCAGAATCACTCGAGCTTTCCTGGTATACTCGTGTGATGGAGAAAACACAGCTTGTTGTTTCAGGTCAGAGATACAGAAACTCAACACGGCCGCAGGATGACCAAAGACTTGCCACCTCTTTAAGATCGAATATATACACCTCTTTCTTTTAAGCTGTTTGGGATTCTGGTGGCCTTAGCGGGGCCTCGCACCCTTACCAACACACTATATTTACGTGTTTATTTATCTGGCATTGCCAGACTTACATTCTCCTCCTAATTTATGGGTCTGGTCAGGCTCCACTGAGGATTGTTTACAGTTGTTGCATCCAAATGGGCGTCGACTTTTGGGATAATTTTTAAACCAATGCCTGAGCCTTTAACCAATCATTTCTGGCACAACTTCACCTCCTGTCGCGCGAAAGAGAAGGAAAAAGAATCTGCAAGTGGTCGACGTTAATGTTTAGACCCATTAAAGTGTTGCAGGAGACTTTAACCAGTCGGTACTGATCACTATGTTATATATATGTTGTCCACCAAAACTCACCAAGCCGTAAACACCGCAAGAAACCCTCCCCCAGTGTAGAAAAGTGTACTGCCACGTGGGTAGATGACCATTTGCATACTTTTTCTTAAATTTGTAGGCATTGCTCTTGTAGTTCCTTAACATTCGATCGCATTGCCACAGCTGTTGGTATCACTTCAGCTAGCTACTGTCACCGATGTTGGAACAAGATTTCAAAACAAAATGCTTGACTTTAACGTCATCGCACTGAGCCATGATTACCACTTGTTACTGATTGGTCTGCCCTTCAGAGCGGCCGAGCCGAACCTTCATGCCAACAGGGTTTCCAGACTGCAATTCAAAACTGAAACCTGTGAGCGATAGGTGGGCGGAGCCAGGCTCTGAAAAACCCTCTAAAGCAACAGTTCAGTCAAAGTGGACGACCACACTGAAAGGCTCAGATGCACAAATATATATATATATATTATTCTCACTCCGATTGAGCAGCTTCAGAGACAGAAGTGAACAGAGTTGCACTGAGATCAGAAAGCTTCACAGATTAGATGCCATCCGGTCATCTGATGAGGGTGAGGCAACAGGAGGAAGAGCAGAATGGATGATAGCGCCAATGCAGGTTTAAATAAATATAACCACAGGAAACACTGTACGGGAGGGTTTAATGTCATGAGTGGACACACAGCAGCATTTTCTCATAAAAATCCAATCGCTGTGATCAAATCTCAAAATCTAATGAAAGGGCCATGTGTGGCCACCGCGGAGAAGCTTTCTTAAGACAGTTTCTGTCTGTCTCTGCACTCCTGACTTGATTCAGAGCCAGAGAATCCGGTGAATCTGAGGCAAAGTGATCCCGGCCGCAGCGGCGCGACCATCTGCTAGACAGCTAAAGAGCAGCATCATTACTATGTATAGGGCCGTGGCCTGCAGCAGGAGGAGGCGAGCGAGGGTTGGGTGGCTGCTTCACCCAGCTTCCAAGTGTCGAGCGGGAACTTGACCCTGCCTGCTCCCAACCCGACGCCACCCGCCCAAACATTTCTCCACTTTTAACAAACCAAAATTAAGAGTTTGTCACTCTGGTCAGAGACTTCCTTCACCGACCACCACTACTACTGTTGGATGCACCGATTCTCTTTCCCAGACCCTCAGCATTTCCCACTCGCCTCTTTTCGTCTTCCTCCGGAGCAGCCGGTCTGTGTGTGACTCAACTGACAGCGACAGGTGTGTGTGTGTGTGTGTGTGTGTGTGTGTGTGTGTGTGTGTGTGTGTGTGTGTGTGTGCGCGCGTTTGCCTGCGTGCGGCCTGATGCAGCCACCAACAGAAACCCGAGAACTCCCGATGCTCCAGCATGCCAAATAAACTCCCACAACTCACCCGGCGCTGCCACCAATGTGAACTTGAGAAAAGGTGAATCTGTTTAATCCCTCAGCGCTGCTATTTTGACGCACATGCTTTGCACATGCTCAGTGGAGATCAAAACAGGCAGGCTTTGGGAGGAGAGAGCGAGGGGGGGGGGGGAAACATTTTTCAAGAGAGGGTTGGGAAATAAAGGGAATCGAGAAAATCCCAGCACATTTGCCTGCTCGTTCACACGGTCTCGGTGTGCAGTCGGTCTAAAATGCTGTGACTGCTCAGGAGTCGTGTTTCTCATAAATGTCAGGCGGGGTGCTAAGTGCAGGTTGAGCTACGTGTTTTTAGAGGAGCTTAGCTAACACCACGAAGAGCGAAGAAGATAGAGTGTAGATGTGTGAGAACTACAGCCTGACAAGCTTGATAAGGGCTGATTTTGGTGTCTATCGGAGATCTGTTTGCTGAAAGGAGATTCAGGCGGTATTTTCTGATAAGAAAGAGAAAGAAAGATGTTGTGTCCATGGATCGTGATCTCAACTTTCTTTCTTTGAACCCCTGATGGAAACGATCAGAGCTTAAAATGATTTGCATTCATGAGTGATCCGTCAACCACGAGCACCCGACTATAAATAATAAAGTTAGTGTTCATAAAGTTCCAACCTCATGTTCAATTTTTAAAACCTTGTCGAGCCTCAGGAAATAGTGAGAGAAAAATGATTAAAGGAAGAAAGGAGACCATGACAAAGTTCAGCAACAGTACAAAAAAATAAAACAACATATGCAGCAAGCCGAGACGAGGACTGAGAAACTGATATTTTAGGAGTTGGAAATTTTCACTGCAGCTTCACAGACATATTTCAAAAGTCAAGATGCCCTGAAGGTAGAAATGAGCTAATGACCCGAGCTCTATGGACTCTCAGTATTTCTGGTTAAAGAGAAAACGGATGACGTGTCTGGTCTCAGCCTGCTGCTGTTGTTTGACTGATACTAACTCCAGCTATTCAATACTGTCAGCTGCAGTGGTTGCATACAAACACAAAGATGCAACAGTCTTTATAAATATAGTAGAAATTACAGAATAAATAATACATTTAAGCCTGTTTGATTCAAATATTAAGTTACAAAACAATCTTAGATTACCTTAACGGTCCAGCAACTCCCAGCTCCCAGAATAAAACACAAAAGACTCTTCAGATCTACCGAGCTGTTAGAATAGTTCCCACCTTGGCTCCCAAACACGCATTAAACTTTGATGAACACTGATCCACATCATCTGCTGACAGGAAAACTCTGAATCAATGGCCCCATATCTTTCTGCAAAAGTCTGCAACGTTAAAAAAAAATGGTGAGAAGTAACTTATTTACTCAAGAACCATATTTGTGTACAATTTACATGAGTATTTCTATTTATGCTACTTGGTTTACTTCAGAGGGGAATGTTGGACTTTTACTCCACTACATCTCTGTCTCAGTTACAGTTAACTCTCAGGTTAACATTTTACAAATGACATACATGGCGAGTTTATAAAATGCAAGATTAGTTTTATCAAGATTAATGACGGGGACGCTGGCCATATTTGAATTTTGTCATTAAAACATGTTACCAGAAGTTATTCATCCAGATTAAATTTGCCGTTAGATTGCACTCAGATCAGAGAAAAATGAAACCGAGAAATGAAGAGGTGGTAAAAGTAGGAGACAGAGATTTTGTCCTTTCATTTCTAAAGTTTAAACTTCCACATTGCTGCCCTGTGCAATAATAATTCATCATAGTCTGGGTTTAAGCCGCGGTAGCAGTTACACCGAGTCAACAACAAAAGCTAGACCGCTTCCTGTCATAACTGATAAATGTGATGTTATGATTAATTAGATTTAGATGTTGATCCACGTCTCTTTATTCACAAAACGCATTCAGCTTCAGCGCACAAACAAAATGAAGCTACAGTGCAGAATCTGCTGCCTCGGCCGGAAATGTCAGGATTCGAAGCAATCGGTGCAAGTTATGTATTTAGTAACTTTTCATATTAACAAAAGCAATGTATAATGTGGTTTGGTTTTTTTCCTCAACACAAAAGAGACTTTTCAGGTTTCAGACTTTGCTGTCACCCTCTCCATAACTTCAGCGCTTTGCTCTTGTTGTCACTTCCTGCTGCTGCCCTCTTGTCGTTGTCCGGTCACCCTTTGTGGTCTGATCGGGGACTCCTGCTGGATCGCTCCTCTAAATTCACTCCTCTTGATAAGTTGTGGCAGGTCCTGAACTCAGCTGGGTTTGATTTAAGTACTGGTTTCACTTTTACTTGCCCATTAAAAAAGACATCTGTCAACTCTGCAGGTTTTGTTTTAACGTTAATTACAGGTACAGACAGCAACCTTTTTTTTTTTTTTTTCAAAGATTCTTGGCCAGCATGGCAGGAGGTTTCAGGAATAGCAATACAACACCAGGCCGAGAAATAAAAGAAGGACAGTATTGTATAAAGGCCCAAAGAGCAGAGAAAGTTATCAGTATTAAGAAAGGTAAAATGAGCTAAAAACAATCAGTAACAGAATCTTTTACAGAGTTTACAGCTTTGAATTCAGTCTTTAATTCAGTTTTCTTCTAAGAACTATTTGAAGTAGCTGGAGCAGAAAACATGGCAGTTTTCTTCTTTCCCATCTCTGTCTGTACACGAGGAACAGACAACAGATGTGCGTCCCGTGAAAGAAGATTAGAATTGGAAAACTTTATTACGCGACATAAACTGGAAGCACAGGGCAAGTAGTTGACAAAAGTTATGCCCTCAGATTTTGTCTTCAGCTTTTCTATGAAAACATTATTAATGAGTTGGACTTTGTAGAAAATAATTAAGGACTCACATCATGTTTATCCAGTTATTTTTGCTTTGTTCTCATCTATAATTACTGCATTAAGAGTTTTCGGAAATATCTTGACCCTCCAAAAATGGATCACGAAGGTGGTTTTGAACTCTCTGCAGATGATCAAAGCTGTCACACAGCCAGCCTCAGAGAATCAAAGATATATTGGTGATTTAAAACTAAATAAAATCTTCAAAGACTAAATAATCTCTTAAGACTTCAGGAGCTACACGCAGTTTTGTCACCAAGGATGCATTTAATATTATGCAGCAACTGTCATGTTTCATGTTCAGACATATGAGCGTATATTGTGTGTGTGTGTGTGTGTGTGTGTGTGTGTGTGTGTGTGTGTGTGTGTGTGTGTGTGTGTGTATATCTGATGTAACGTCATTGGTCAAAATGAATAATGCACCACACATCTGAGCTCTATATTAAAAAAAAAAAAAATGAAATAAAATTCTGCAGTCGGGCGAGTTTTGCTCCACGGTGCACCGCCATGGATCACAGACTCCCAAGATTTATATGGTGTTCTCATAACAAACTGGATTTTTCTTGGCTTAGTTTGAATGCGTGTTGCTTTAAAGTAGCTTCAAATAATAGAGCCCCCCCCCCGTCCCCATGCATGCGGGGCCGAAGTGTCCACCTCAGCAGAAGTGCGGAGAAATGTGTGCGGAGGGCTCCTCTGGCTGAGGGATGAAGCAGGAGCGTCTCTAAAATCCATCATCCTGTCTGATGAGACAGAGCAGACACAGGCGAGATGTAGCGGGGTGCGACGGGGTGGGGAGGGGTCTGTGTGGTTGCGTCTGAGAAGAGAAGTGCGGAGATCGGATGAAGTAAAGACGTTTACCTGAAGCTGACTTCAAGTCTTCTTTTCTCACTCTGAAGTTCTCAGCTCCCGACCCGGGCCAACAGCCGCTTCACCCTTCAATGCCGGCGGTGCTTTGTGTGTCAGATTTGATGCAAACTCAAAAAGATTTTAGCTCTCGTGATACAAAAGCCTCAGAAGACCGCAATCTGATCCCGTTTCAATAGATTTTCACGGGGGTCGAGTTTTCCCTCCCGAGACAGACTGAATCGCTGCGGGTCAATAGAAAACGTGACACGAGATAAATTGCATGAGCCTTTAAGTGTTCTGCAATACATCAGAGGCGGCCGGTGACAAGGTAAACCTCCCTCCAAACAAGGGCTGGAAATGGTTTCCAGATCCATCCAGCAACAAGATGTCATCTCGAGACTGCAGCTGCCACGGCCGGATGCACACGGCAAATAGAACGGCCTGTCTTACTGGAAAAACTGAAGATGAGTGATTTATTAGGAAAATGACAAAAAAAAAAAGAATCATGTTTCTCAGTGAAAAATCCTTAAATCCCCATCATGACAGAAAATAATTAAAATGGGATCAGCAATTCAAACAATTGATTATTTATTTGCGATAATAATGAAAAAGTGCTTGTTCCTCCTTCATTATTACTGCAAGGTGCCTTTGAGCAAGGCACTTAGCACCAGTCTGCATCAGGGAGTTTTTCAGGGACGATAAAACAACGCGTCTTTGGAAAAAAAAAAAATGCTTATCTGCATGCTGTACATTTCAAGCCCCTAATAAAACATGTCATAATAACAATGTGTCAAATGACTACGAGCAAACTATTTGTCATTTTGAGAGGAGTCGTATGTGGTGATGTCACCTGAATCTGCAGCTCTGCTTGGCTCTGAGGTGACTTAAAGCTCATTGTTTAGCTGTTTGCTCTCATAATGTCACTTTTGGCTTCACCACGCTGCTATTTCAATAAAAAAAAAAAAAAGAAAAGAAAAAGAGGAAGAGACCAAAAACAGAACCAAAAGGACAGTGAATAATTCACTTAAATTCACCAGATAGACAGAAACATGACTCCATATGAGGGATAACGTTTATCTGCAACTGCAGGATGTGTGAATAACTGTTTGCTATCAAGTTTGCCATATGAACTTAAAAAGACGATGATGTCGGTGGTTTCTATGTCTTTAAGGTGCATTGATACCAATGACCCTTTTGATTGGCTGAATCTTTTCTGAGTGACACATGCCCAGATCAATAACAGGTTTTCTTTGCTCTTGTAGTTTTCTATCTCCGCAACGGAGTGTGTATTAGTGTGAGCTTGTGACATCACAAACTTACAGAAGCATTGCATTTCTCTGTGGACTGAACATTTTGACACTTTCACAGTATTTATATAGCTCAAAGACCCGCTTAAGAGTCAAATAAGAAATGGAAATCTGAATGTAAAAAATACGGCACCTTTAATTGGCCAAACATTGTTGACTTTAATTGTTTTCATTTTCATGACAAAATAAGAAACTCAAACATTATTAAGAAATAAATTTAGGAAGAATTTATTTATTGTGTAAAACTAAAACGTTCTTAGATCTGATTGGTGCACTAAAGTGACATCACATAAAGCCCCGCCCACTGCAGACCAACAAGAAAAACACAAACAAGAAAGTACAAAAATGTCTCCTGCAAAACAACCGGAACTGTTCAAACCTCAGCATAAAATAGTCGCTTTATGTCGGAACTCATTACTGCCAGCAAATAAGAAGCTGACAGAAAAAATAAAGTTGTCAGTGCCTTAAAGGTGGATTCATAAAGGCTACAAATTATGCTAACTGGTTTCGAAAGGAGAAACCGTTATGGACAAAGACCCGACGTTAAACTGAACCGTGCTGGTCTTAAATGAAAACGAACCGAGTGACCTCGGGGACACTTAAAATGCTAGGAAGCTCGCCGGCTACACCTTTTTCTGTCTTCTGTTGAGTAATGAAGGTAATTATTTGGGTTGAGAGTCCACACGCTGCTGCTGCTGGGATTGTCTAACTCTGCCTGGACCTCCACAGCAACTTACTGCACAATCTTTCCCGCTGAAACTAATCAATATGTGCAAAACATGAGTTACATGTATTTGTGTTATTGGCTAGGAAATAAAACTTAATGCACGCAGTGTGAAATTATATTGCGGTGTAAGTGCATTCAGAGCCAACAATGTAAACGTAGGTATTGATTGTGATTGTGTCGTGTTTGCAAATTAAATCAGTTGCATTTTTATGATTTGTGAGACAGCAGAAAAGGGCCACAGCTACGGTCAAGGAAAAATAATAGTTGAAGCAGGAAATACAAAACCATACGAGATACCTTCAAATTTACAGACAGATAGTACACCGTTTTATAATTAAGGAGTTCCTTCATGCTGATATGCAGCATTTTGGGAATGAACTGCAGGTCTGCAGGTGACGGCTGCCCTAAAGGCCTCGCTCTGACGAGAGCCTCGTCCTTCCTACTTCATGTTTTACGGGTCTTACATAAGCTGTTCAACACCAGTTTCACAGCTGAAGACGGAGTAACGCAAAGATAAGGCTTCCCTCTCCTTACCAAACACAAGAGCAATGAATAATGTAGACATTTGTATGCTAATGCACCACCAAATGAGCTTAGATCACCTTGTATTCTTAAATTAATCTATCATTCAACCAAACAGGGTCACCTCAGTCAAACCCCTCACTTCTAAATGTACAAATTAAAAAGCATGCAGGAGATTTAGTGGCGTTGGGGTCCTGCCACTGTGACGTCAAGGTTGTGTAAACGACGTTGATGGCAGCGGCCTCGTCGTCCTTCAGCGATGATGACTGGAGAGAGCCGGCAGTTGCCAGGAAGCTAAACTGTTGCTCTGCCATCACAGCCCGGTCAATCAATACAGAGGAAATCCTTCCCATTCAATTCTTATCAAGCCGAGGGAGGTTCACCTGCGGCCGTTAAAACAACGCTCCATATCTAGCAGCGACTAGTGCGATACAGTGAAGGCTGCGTCCTGGACTCGTGATCCAGTGACTCAAGAGGAAACAGGAGTTTATAGCTCCTACTTCCCAATACTCCGGATTGTGTGTTAGGTTTATTCAACTATACTATAACTTACACAGCAACGTCTTCTCCTCACATCCGCTGATGTAAAACTGTTTAACAGCTTTCAGAGGACGAGTCATATACTGCCAGGATGAAAAGCTAAACCAAAATGTTTGGGTTTGTTATCCTCCATTTTAGTTCGGATCAGTTTCCAGTTTCCATTCGGTGTTGAATTTCATTACTGTCTGTTTACTGTCAATCACTTGAGACCTGCAGAAACAAATGCAAACCACCTCTCGGAAATAATCCCTCAAAATGACATTACATTTCTTGTGTGTTCAGCTGGTGTAAATAGGTTAGGTTTGACTGAGGGAAATTTGCTTTTACTCCTCTTAACTTTCACTGAATTTGCAAAAAGCTGCTTTTACTTTGATATTAAATAATCTTTTTCTAGTCTACAGTAGCACAAATTCCCCATTAAATCTACTTTGATTCAATGCTGTAAAACAATATGACGTCAAAACCTCTAAAGTTGTAGGAATACATTTTAGTGGCACCGTATGTAATAATAATAGCCAGCTATTAATTTCATCATCCCTAAAAATGCGCAGCTAGCAGTAACTTAAATCTTCTCTCGCTATTTAGACGCGGGACAAAATGGACATTTGATGAAAAAAAAAAAAAAAGCCACCTTTGAAAGCACGAGTAATAAACTCATCAAAACGTATTCAAGGTTCACACCTCTGTTTTAAAATCTACCAAACTGCACCCCATCTGAAACCCTGGTGACACTGCCCATTACTTTGACAAATTAAGCTTCAGCGCATGCTGTATATTACCGTGTGGTTTTAAGCATTTGATTTCTAAATGCTACTTTATCCCTATAAAAATGGTGTTAAAGTGTCGCTGGTCTTGTGCTGCCCCGGCTGAAGCACTGCCTGTCCGTGCTGCGGTTTGGTGCCAGGGGAGCAGAGCTGTATGTGCTGTGGAAGCATCATCTTTAAAAAGGCTAAATTTAAACCCCCCGAGTCCTCGCCTTGGTATGCAGAGGGCTTCCAGAACAACATAAACTCCAAATAAGCCCCGAGGAGCTGCTAGACTCGATCACCTTGGTTTTTTGTTTTTGTTTTTAAAGAAAAAAAAAAAGTGCAACAGCAGCTCACCTGTACAGTACAACAAAAGATTACAAAAACAAAAAATTCTGTTGTCGGGTACAAATACACTATCTCGAAAATAAAAGCTTGGATTGACTGCAGCCGACTAAAAACAGTAGATACACCTGTCAGGCTTTCCGTTTTCACTTGACACGTGCGGTTTACGACGGTAATGGCGGAAAATGTACCTGTCAAAATTCATGGTTAATTTAAAAAAAAACAATGGATCATTGATTTCAGACACATGTAAACAACAGCAGGCTCATTTCTAACCAATGACAACTGTCTCTGGCTAATTAATCTAACGGTGGCTCCATGAAGTGGTTGAACTTACAGTGGGTACGGAAACTATTCAGACCACTTTAAATTTTTCACTCTTTGTTTCATTGCAGTCATTTGCTAAAATCAAAAAAGTTCATTTTATTTCTCATTAATGTACACTCAGCACCCCATCTTGACAGAAAAAAACCAGAAATGTAGAAATTTGTGTAAATTTATTAAAAAAGAAAAACTGAAATATCACATGGTCATAAGTATTCAGACCCTTTGCTCAGTATTGAGTAGAAGCACCCTTTTGAGCTCGTACAGCCATGAGTCTTCTTGGGAATGATGCAACAAGCTTTTCACACCTGGATTTGGGGATCCTCTGCCATTCTTCCTTGCAGATCCTCTCCAGTTCCGTCAGGTTGGATGGTGAACGTTGGTGGACAGCCATTTTCAGGTCTCTCCAGAGATGCTCAATTGGGTTTAGGTCAGGGCTCTGGCTGGGCCAGTCAAGAATGGTCACAGAGTTGTTCCGAAGCCACTCCTTTGTTATTTTAGCTGTGTGCTTAGGGTCATTGTCTTGTTGGAAGGTGAACCTTCGGCCCAGTCTGAGGTCCAGAGCACTCTGGAAGAGGTTTTCTTCCAGGATATCTCTGTACTTGGCCGCATTCATCTTTCCTTCAATTGCAACCAGTCGTCCTGTCCCTGCAGCTGAAAAACACCCCCATAGCATGATGCTGCCACCACCATGTTTCACTGTTGGGATTGTATTGGGCAGGTGATGAGCAGTGCCTGGTTTTCTCCACACATACCGCTTAGAATTAACGCCAAAAAGTTCAATCTTGGTCTCATCAGACCAGAGAATCTTATTTCTCATAGTCTGGGAGTCCTTCATGTGTTTTTTGGCAAACTCTATGCGGGCTTTCATATGTCTTGCACTGAGGAGAGGCTTCCGTCGGGCCACTCTGCCATAAAGCCCCGACTGGTGGAGGGCTGCAGTGATAGTTGACTTTGTGGAACTTTCTCCCATCTCCCTACTGCATCTCTGGAGCTCCGCCACAGTGATCTTTGGGTTCTTCTTTACCTCTCTCACCAAGGCTCTTCTCCCACGATTGCTCAGTTTGGCTGGACGGCCAGGTCTAGGAAGAGTTCTGGTCGTCCCAAACTTCTTCCATTTAAGGATTATGGAGGCCACTGTGCTCTTAGGATCCTTGAGTGCTGCAGAAATTATTTTGTAACCTTGGCCAGATCTGTGCCTTGCCACAATTCTGTCTCTGAGCTCCTTGGACAGTTCCTTCGACCTCATGATTCTCATTTGCTCTGACATGCACTGTGAGCTGTAAGGTCTTATATAGACAGGTGTGTGCCTTTCCTAATCAAGTCCAATCAGTTTAATTAAACACAGCTGGACTCCAGTGAAGGAGTAGAACCATCTCAAGGAGGATCAGAAGAAATGGACAGCATGTGAGTTAAATATGAGTGTCACAGCAAAGGGTCTGAATACTTATGACCATGTGATATTTCAGTTTTTCTTTTTTAATAAATTTGCACACATTTCTACATTTCTGTTTTTTTCTGTCAAGATGGGGTGCTGAGTGTACATTAATGAGAAATAAAATGAACTTTTTTGATTTTAGCAAATGGCTGCAATGAAACAAAGAGTGAAAAATTTAAAGGGGTCTGAATACTTTCCGTACCCACTGTATGTCGAGCGCACTCTGACGACTATATGCACGGTTGTGGTAAAAGATGGAGGATAAAGATGCACGTCCAAAGCAAAACTTCACCAAATCACCTGTTGATCCATTTAATAAAGAAACAGCCTTTTTTCTTGGGTAGAAAAATATCAGCTCAGACTTTTCTTTCATCCTAAACTATGTCTCATTTTAAAACAGAAGCCTATGTTTTTACTTGAAATGTTTGTCTGGGTGTGTTTGGTTTATTAACACCATCTCTGGTATCACTATTGAATCAACACTCCAGAAGGCAGAGCCATTAACATTAGCCCAAAATCTGATAGCACAAATCCTTTGAGATACAGTAGACGTGCTGGTTGTGAAGAGGCTTTTTTTAAACGTACGCTGGAACCCAACAGACTGATATACTCAGCAGATGATATGCTAACATTCAGCCTGGGAAGCAATGCTCGGTTAATAGTGCGAGTAGGCCGTTAATAAGCCGGACAAGCGAACATTTGCTGCTCATATTACAAGAGATAAACATGCCCTTTAATCTATTCTGTTTCTTTTTCGGTGGATTATTGGGGGTTTTTTATGGTTAAAAATCACATGCCCAATGCATGCTACTGCAACATGTGCAGAAATACAAAGTTTGAGAGACACTAGCATGCCTTGGTGCAGTTGCTATGATTTGACAATGTCTGGACAAAAAAAAAATGCACTCCAGAATTACATAATTAAAGCAGGAAGTTTATATTTCTGCTTTTTTTTTTTTTTTTTTTGTAACGGCACTGTTTAACATAGTTGCACAATTAATGAGTACCAATACAGCAAATAAATCAGGTGACTGCACATTATTTTCTGATGGCACTTCAATTACCACCCAGTGTTCTTATAACGCAGCTCCCAGTAGGAAGAAAATACAAAATTAAAGCCAAAACAATGTTGTTTGCATCTCCAGCTTCCTGCGAAGTACAAGCCAAATCTCAACGCTGATCATTTTCAGCAGCTTGGCACCACAATAAATACTATTTTGTTGCTCTTTGTTCATGAGCACTGGAGTGTGACACCAAACAAGCTCCAGGAACCGACTACACCACATCATTACTGTCAGCTTTATTCCAAATTAAATGAGCTGTCCAAGAGAACTCTTTCCTAATCACATACCTGCGATGTATTGTGAGTTGTTGTTTTTTTAGCCATTCATTAATGTGCGAGCTATTGTCCCGTGTCAGACAAAAGAGCGAGCTTTAGTGTGGGAATATAAAGTCACAGAAGGGACTGCTGTCTTCACCTTTGACAGAGAAGCACTCGTCGCTGCCAGCTTTGCCAACGTTACACATCAACAGCGAAGAGCGTCCACGCTGGAACTGAACCACAATGTCCGGACCTCTACCACCACCTGGCAGGACTAAATCCAGTAGCCGGATACTTTGCACTTTTGACCATGTCGAATTCTTCCTCTTCAATTTTCAGACGCAAACTCCACCACAATTTATGCTGAACTATCTTCCTTCTGAAACCCAAACAAAGGCAGCACCATATCTGCAGTTGCTGACAAAACCAATTAAGCAATGTTGACTTCTGGCTCCACAATAAGCCACACCACTTGTACACAGGCTTATTCCTATATGTTCAACACTTTGTAACGCAGTGTGTTTCAATTAGCACTCTTATTTCAGGGCTTCCTGCGAGGGCACGTTTCTCTCACCACAGAGGTTTGATAACAAGGCTCGGTGAGCCTCAGGGGGAAGCCCCCCTCTCCAAACCGCTGTTGTCATCAGATAACCAGGATGCCACAGTGACAGTAGAATCTGAGAGGCACATGGGTCAGCATATCACTGGCATCACAAATAGTAGGAGCTGTGAGACGCAGGGTGCCGCCTGCCCCTGACAACCAGCCTGGCCTTCAGCGGAGGATTAACAATAAACGCATGTTTCAACATCTCTGAGCTATGAATGGGCGTCAATGGGAAGAGGGTGACACTTAAAAGATCATGCTGTGTTGGCACGTTTAAGTTCCTTTAAAACTTTACCCAAATTCTACAAAATAAAGGTTATGAGAAAAGCATTATAGCCTCTGAAAACATCTGAATAATCTAAACCTCTGGAGGACGTCATGTTTGGCTGTGGGGAGTTTGAAAGATGTGGGTCTAATAAGAGATTCGACCAAGTAACATCACTGCTTGTAGGAATTTATAGGGTGTGACTCTATAGTACTATTGTGACTAAAAGTCAGAATATATTGGCTACTGCTGCAACAATTTTGACCACTTAGTCTCCAATAAGCCCTCTGACATTATGGAAGTGTGATACTAATCTGATGCGAGTACTCCTGCTGTTATTTCCAGGGTATTTATTTACAGTTCCAGGCAGCCATTGGTTTCCTTTTAACTCTATTGGCACATGCGTGAAAGTTGCTTGAGTTATGTAGTCTTTCACAGTTAACAGGTGTTTGTTGACAGTTTTTGTAAATATTTTATTGTCTTAATGAGCTTAAAATGTTGAATAATTCATAACAGCTCTACAACTTTGATGAAAAATATTGCAGACTTGATGTTAACTGGGATGATTTACACAACTCATGCAAGTTCCAAGAAATAATAAACTAAATATTGCACAGTAAATCCGCATTTCTAAATCACAACAGTATTGTTATGTTAATAAGTAAAAGTAATCTTTAATAAATCGCACTAAATTTCTCATTTCGACAGCACCATTGACATACCAACAAATTCCAGGAAATCAAACTATTGACAAAAGTTGTGTTTATATAAATCTGTTCTGATTAAGGTCCAAGAAATAGTTTTAGGCTTTTAATATCACTAGAAATGTATGCCAATTAAATCAACAAGTCAAACCAAAAGGTACACATTCACAATTTGAAATCAACAAAATCCACACATGTTTTCTAAGGACAAAAATAAAAGTCCTATCAAGAAGTAGGTGATATAAACCAGGTAGCCATCCCTGCTCTACATGTAGCCAGAGTCTTACTGCTCTTCATGAAACACCACAAAGTTTCATGAGGGAGGCCACCGCGAGAGATATATTCCCACCACACCAACATACAAGCTGTCATATCATTTACAAGGATAGCTGCTTTGCACACCCACCCAGAGCAGGGACCCCGTAAGCAACCTGCGTCAAACAAACTAAAATAGTAATCGCAGAGTGTGGCTTGCGGGTGAGCAACAATTTAGTGAAAGTCTTCTTCTCCCCGGGGAGAAAAATACACCCATGAAAAGCAGAAGAAAAAAAAAAAAAGCAGCAGTGGATGATTGGGTTAAAAAAAATTTTTTTTTTTTTTTTTTAAATACATGTTTACGCACGAGGCTTTCCTCAGAGAAAGAGACAGATCAGACAGCGATGAAGGGGTCAAATGAGAGAGGGGTGTATGTTGGATGAAATGTCAAGATAGCGTTCAGACATTTTTGCCCTTGCACCTGCAGACGGGAGTCATTGAGATTCCCCACATCTAGAGTCCCGTCGACAGGTGCGCCGTGGCCGCGGGGTGCAGCGTGCAACCTGCGGCAACTTCCACAGTCATCAACCGTACAGGCGCAAAAGCACAATTAACTCCTGACAATGCTTTTTTTTTTTTTTTTTTTAAAACAGAAACTTCCACAATGATTCAACTTGGATGGGCGATCCGGCTGCACATGAACGAGTTAATTGGCGAAACTGAAGCGCCCGCTATGGCCGAGCCGAAGGAAATTCTCTTTACTTACAGTTCTCAAGAACTGGATCTCATCTTCCCCTTCTCCACCCTCAGCCATGGCTGTGAAGGAGCCTGCTCAGACTCTGGAAGCCACCACTGACTGCCGGCAGAAACGCGATTGCTGTGCCTCTCAAGCCGATATTAGCATAGTGCTCATCCACAACCATATAGGGCAGCCCGGCCGAGCCCCCCTCCTCCCCCTCCCCCGTCCACCCTTTCTACGCCTCCCCTCCCTCTCCTTCTACCCCTACCCCCCCTCCTCCCTCCTTCCTTCCCTGACGCCAGCAGCAGCAACAGCAGTGCGGACCAGCGGGCGGACAGAGCCGGGGCATCAGGGGACGAGACTCCCGGTGATGCCGCTGGCAGCTGATGGGTGCCGATGGGTGATGGTGCTCAAATACTTTTCAAAATGTTTTCGGCGAATCAACCCTCCGTTTGCCAATTGATTCGGCAGTTTAACGAGTCCCTGTCTGACAGTGACGCATGCTGGTCCTGGCTGGCAGCTGTGGGGCTGAATGTAAAGTTATGAATGTCCCCGTGTGCAGCCACAGTGCAAGCCCAGCTCGCACATTAAACACCGGTGCACAAAGTCTGCAGGCAGGTGTGATTGTAGTTTAATTGTTTTAATTGCAGACAGGGATTATACTTTCAAATCACAATTTGGTCTCGACTTGCTTTATTGCATATCTTACCCTGCAGTTACTTACATGCTTGCTGATTTATCTACTGACTAATGAACCGAGATTCTTAAAAAAAAATAAAAAAAAAAAAAATCCAGTCACAAATACATGATTTAATTTCATTAGAAAAGTATGAATCTGTCATTCCACAAGTGGCCAGTTGCATCAATATAGTTTAGTATTCGGAAAAATAACTTAAGCGTGGATGTCCTCACTGACTCACTTGATTTAAACAAGATTTTCAAAGGATCCTCATGAGATACCGAATGCAGTTTCTTCTTCGAAATGACTTAATAAAGATTATAAGCATATTTGCTGAGATAATTACAGTTTACAATTGAAAAGGCATAATATCAGTATTGTAAAAAGGTATATATAAAGGAAATGGCTTGATGCAGAGCAGATTTTAAACAGAACAGAAAAACAAATGAATGATTTCTGAAAATGAAGAATAGTTGCTCATGGTTCCAAAGAATCTCCACAACCAAACAAACATCTAACTTGAATTGTATTTGTATTGTTTTAATTGGGTTTCTAGACAAGTTTCTAAAACATGAGTCAGGTGAGAATCGTGGATTTATTCGCTGATCAGGAGACACAAGAAAAATAGGTTCTACATCATGTTTGCTGCTGAGACATGACTGACATCTAGTGGTCACGTGGTGAACACCCAGTGAAACTGTGCACATGGCATGGGATGGTGGGGGGGGGGGGGGGGACTTTGCCTCTACCCATCTGGAACACCTGAACCAATAAGAGGCCTGGATCACGCCCTGCTGAGTCTCTCCCTTTGTTTGCTGCAGCATGCTGATCTTCATTGATCAAAGTTATTGTTCTTTCTTTGTTCCTCAGCGAATGTGTTGTGCTTTGAATTTGATTTGCCGTTGTTTTTTTTGTTTTCCTTTACTTTTTTAGCTCCAAAATCATCTGTGACAGTCAATTATTATTCAAAAACGAGGATGATCGTGTCTGCTTAAACCTACGACCAGATCTGAAGAGTTAACATGCTGTGGATTTATTTTAGTTAATGTGGTATACATCGATGAAATATTATAACATGTCGGGAGATTTAAATCGCCTCATATTGTCATTATAATATTCTGCATAAGTTACATTTGACTCCGTTGTCTTTTTTTTGAGTAACCTAATTTGTAATCATCCATCTTCTTATCTGTATCTGAAAAGCTGTCATTGTTTTGGTTTCAGTGACGCTAACAGCTGTTTATTTTCTGTAAACGTCTGTAATCCATCGCAGACAGCCGGCCAACGGTGAGATTAGCCCGGTGCGTGCACTGACCAGTGCACAGCATGGGGCGCAGCTGACCTACATAGTAAGTGGACTGCTGCAGGGCAGATGTGATTTACACGATCCTGGCTAATAGAGATTATACTGCACATACCCAGTCCCGTAGGGAAGAACACGCAGCAGTAACTCACCAGGAGGAACATTATTTCTCATGAGTTTACTGAGCGATGAAATGTAACTGAACAATTAGGAATTTACAAACAATACAATATAAAATGTTACGTAATAGATTCAAAATCCCAACACAAATATGAATACCCATTCTGCTGCATAATGAGTACTTTTACTTTGTATTTTTACGTATAAATAGTTTTTTGGAGTTGTGTTATTGTTAATTTGACTTAATTTAAAAATCTGATGACTTTTTCCACCCCTGATCACAGACATGTGCACTTCTGTGGAGCATAACTGACTGTCACACTGTTAAAGACACTAAAAGCAGCTCTTAACCCTGAAATATTGCAATAATATGTCTTAATAGGAACACAATTGCAAACCCTAGCGATGCACATTATGTATTTATTTGGAAATAGATTGAAGTCAAGCAGATTACAATGATAAATCCAAATCCTCCCCGAGCCTACCGTCTGTTTGTTAATGTGCTCCCCTCAGTACCTGTCAGCCCTCAGGGGATTAGTGGTCCTGAGCTTGAACTGATGAGCCAAAGGGAGTCCTTCATATTTCCAGCTGGCATCCGTGATTGGCTAAAGCCTGTGTGTTAATGCAGTGGGCGGGGCTTCACTTCTGTCACCTGAGCGTTGCTGGAAGTTCAACAGAGTGATCAGCTACAGTGAGGAGGGATGCTACAGTTTACTACAAGTAAGTGAGCAGTAAATAATATGTATTTTATTTCCATCTATGTGACATATTCAAATGTTAATTATGTATTCAAAAAATACAAAAGAAAGTGGAAGCTTTTCTAGTTGTTCCATGTAACGTTTACTTTTTTCATCTTTGTAGAGGTTTCAGCAAAATAACAAAAGTCAATTTAGGAACTCAAAGTAAGAACTTTATAATTTTTGAATATAAATGTTCCATGCATGTGTTTAGTTAAACTTTAAATTGATTTTAATAGTATGGTTGGACGATACTGAAAGCAGATACAAACACGATTTATTTTAAACAGGTGTGAAATAAACGTGTGTTTTTTTTTCCTTTTTATGGCAGGTCTCTTGTGGTTGGTTCGTGGCGACTGAGATTTCTCCAGAACCAACCTTCACCTGCTTTGTCTGTGGTAATAAAAAAAACAAAAAAAAAAACATAATGGAGAGCACACACAGTACCTTACACCTCTCCAGACCCATCATGGAGAGGTGCTGCGTGAGTCCATCCCTCTCCCTGTTCAGGGGCCCATCTCCCCCCTCTGAAGCCCCTCTCGGCTACCAACAAAGACTCATCTCCAAGCACGAGGACGAGGAGGAGGAGGAAGAGGAGGAGGGGTCAAGCACACAAACTCAGCCTCACGGACTTGAAGAAAACCCTCAAAGCGTTGGATGACTCGTCTGAGATCTACTGGTTGACAGAGTTGTTACCGCTGATTTCGGACTGCCAGGACTTCACGAGTATGGGCAACCAACAGGGCACGAAGCTGAAGACACACTGCCATCCAGAAAGTTGGAGCGCTTTACCAAAGTCCCCCAGAATCCCTCAGAAGAGAAGGAGAAGAGCGGAGGGGTTCGTTTACAGCGGCGACCTTCAGCGTGACCTCAAGACGACGCCGCGGATCCCACGGGTGCCTCCGAAGGCGAAGAGACTAACGAGGCCCCGGATAACGAGCTCTCCTTCCTTTGGGGAGTGGAATTTCCAGGAGGAGATGCCGATCAACTGCACTCCCGCTGCTAGAAGAAAGAGAGTTATTGGGAAAGAGAAGGAGAGTAGAAGTGCTCCCACACAGGAGTGGAAGCTGCCTGACGCTTCGTCTGCAGGTTTTTCCAGATCGTACGGCCGAAAAGGGCCTTTCGCTCCCCGAGGGGACGAACGTGCTCCCGCCAACTCAGACACCGACCTCTCCGAGTACGACAACGACACGTACTCCACCTTCATCTCTAGTATTGAGGGAAAGGGTAGCAAGGCGACGGGCCAAAAACGCGAGGAGAAGAAAGCAAAAGGTGCAGAGACGGAGCCCCGTCAGCAGAGGTCTGAGGAGGTGAGGAAGGGGGCGGCGGCGCAGCGAGTAATGGGTAAGATCCAGGAGGTGGAGGGGATCCTGCACCGGGTGAGTCTCACCAGTTCGGACTTGATCAAAGAAGACGGCGAAAGAGCGGATGAAGGCGCCGGAGAGGAGTTGCAGCGGCTCCAGATCCCGCAGCAGAGATACTTGGCTGAATTCAGTACTGAGGCCTGGCTGGAGGACCAGGAGAGGGAGTCCGACAAGGACACGCCGTCGCTGGTCGAGGAGCTTCGAGTTCTGGGAGAAGCCCTGAGCCAAAGTCTGCACTGCGCTCTGAGGATGGAGGAAGCAAAAGCAAGAGGCGAAGCTTTCACGGAGGCAAACGAGACTTTCTGCGAGCAGCGCAACGCGACGGGAAGACCTCTCCATCTACCGCCGCGTCGTCACAGCTCCGCCTCTGCTGTGCCAAACAACCCCTCGCCGTGCGCCCCTTCGGCCGGCGGAGAAAACCCCCCCATCGCGTCTGCAACCCCGGAGGTTTCTTCGAGACCGTCCGGCAGCTCGGACAGATGTCCCCCCCCGCTCGCGTCCGGCCTGAGAGGCAGCGATCGGCACGAGGCGGGCATCTCTGACGGTCGCGGACAGCGGGCCGACGCGGCGGAAGACGCACGTGGAGCCGGAGGCTGCGAAAGTGACACTGCAGCCGCCGGAGGAAGAGGAGGAGCCGATCGGAGGAACGCGCGGGAGCGGCTCGCCCGGTCAGACGGACGTCTGGAGGAAGACCACCTGCTCTCTTCAGGTAAAGACGTTACCAACGCTCTCAAACCGACGCCCTCGGCGAGCCCGCCGGGTGGTTTTCTTTCATGATGGTGTAAGAATCTGCTTCACTTCCTAAAACTCTGCTGTCCCAAGAAGAAAAATCGAAAGTTTTCAGCTTCAACACTCGAGATTTATACATAAACATAAACGATTATTTCCATTTAGCTTTGAGCTGCGAAGAGCTACCTTGATGAAAAGACTCTTTTTCTCCCAAGCAAACCAAGACTTATGATACCAAAACACCACTTTTGTACTTCTGTAATACCCTTTTTTTTTTTCTAGAAGTGTTAAATGTTGTCAAAACACAATTATCAAATAATTATATAAATTAAAAACTGATTAATTAAAATTAAACACGAGAGCATGAATCTAATCGAGCCGCCAGCTTTGCGCTTTGTATCATTTGTAGAGACATTTCTGATAATCATATCTGGATTGAAAGTTGAGTGACCTTTGACCCCTTTGCCCGAAAGTCCTGTGTTTGTATTTTGAATGGCGAGAACGCATTTTAAATGAAATGTGACAAACCAGACATCGTTTGAAAGCCCAGAGCCTCATGATTAAAACCGTGGAAATCATTTTTAGATGCCGACACCACAAAAACAATAGATCCTTATTTTGTAATAAGAGTGACTACACAACAAAATCTTTTTTTTTTTTTTTTTTTATCCTCCATAGGGGCGCATACTTTCCAGACTATTTTCTAAGCCATCCAAGCTTAGTCATTAATTAAAAAAAAGAAAAAAAAAAGAATGATGTTAATGAGTTAATCAGATTTCTTCCGCAACAAGAGGTTACATAAAAGTGTCCAGAGAATCCACAGTGTTTCCGTGGAAGTGAAAGACGTTACGAACGACGTTAAAGGATTGTGAGCGCGGCCGTCACGCGGAGCGGCTTCCTCTCCGATAATCCTCCTTCCAACAGATGTGGCTTCATGGTCACTCTGCATACGGTGGATTCAAGTTCCCAGCGGTGTTACAGTGGGAGAAGTGCGTGCGTGCGTGTGTGTTTAGTGGTTGGTCAGTGAAGTGAACATCAGAGGAAGAACAGATGAGTCCTGACTGTCACATTTACACATCGATTAAAACGCTTCTGATTTTGATGCTCCGACGATGCGTCTGCAGTCTGATCTGGGTCGTTGAACACACACACACACACACACGCGCGCGCACACACACACCGCAGACCAGAAGGATGTGTGGTAGTCTGTAAATAATGACCGCTTGCTGGTTTGACATACCACAACATCTGAGTAGGTGTGCGAGTGTCTGTGGTCACCCAGGCGTGAAGAACTCGTGAGCACCTGATGTGAACACTGTTGTAACGCTCGATCTGCAGCGACCTGAGAAACATAGTTTGTGTCCTTGGTGAAGACATGTTTGCTGGCCTGCGGGTTAGGACTTGGTTTTATTGGTGATGGTTTGGGGTTTGGTATGAAGTTGTGATGGTGTTAGGAGTGTGTTATGTTCTCACACAGAAGATGTCTGCGAAGCACCAATTTGTCGCTTCTTTGCAGCGACATCCATATTTGGAAGCATCGTATGCTGTCATGGCAACACATTTTTCTATCAGAATCAGTTTTATTGGACAAATTCGGGGTCTTTACACGTATTAAATGAATCTGGACATGCGTGGAAGGAAACTGCAACTCGACCGGTTGGTAGAGACAAACAACTGCATTTCGGTAAATCTCGCTTTGCATAAAACGGCGTGAATGTTTAAAAGGTTAATAAAGTTCAAAATGTCAGGTTGCTTTTTAATACAAATTCATGTGGTGCAGCTAAACATTGTTCTAATCTCTTTTAAAAAAAAAAAAACACTATTATTTGGAGCATTTCAAAACCTCATGTAGAGAAATGGAAGAGCTGGAAGATGATATTGATCTTATGTACAGATTATTCAACAGCCTTCTTCAGGGAAATAAAAAGGGAAAACGAGAACACGTTCGTGTATAGAAATACTTGCCCAGTAACTGTATTTGCTGTAGCCGAACCTGGCATCCACTCCGATCGGCAGACAGTCTGATGTCTCGTCCTCGGTGCCGCCGGGCTGCAGGACTGCTGGCTGTCCAAATAGGATTAAAGCCCTGAGCTTTGTGAAATTCAACAAATCTTCAGGGGACGACGATTAGTGAGAGGAAGAAAGACTTTCGGTGCCTTCTGGAGGTTATCCTGAAAAGAAATCCAGTTTTCTGTTCAGTGTGGTCAAACTGGGAACAGATACCACATTTCTGTAAACGGATTAATCCTGTGGAACGGTTACGTGTCTCCTGAAAGTAACACGACTCCCTGAAATGAGACTCACAGATTTACTGCAGTGAAGAAGCCTTCTCCAGTAGTTTTTAACCAAATACAAGAAGTTTGTTACATCGAGAAAAAGAGTGTCATTAGTTCAAGTGTATAAATGGTGCTTTACATGAATGCATCAGTAAAGATAATCTAGTCAAATCCGTATTGTAACTTAGCACCCAATTAAAACACCATCATCCATCATAATTAAAACAAATCAGGCCATTAAAACAAATTAAGCAATAATAAATCTGTTAAAAACATACTGAAGAATCGTAATAAGAAATAACAGTGCATCTGGGAGGTGCTACTAAACTTTCACATACAAACTTTTCAAGTGCATTTGTCTCATAATTAAAGATCAATTCAAGAATTGTCTGTTTTTAATGCAGGGAATCAGTACGCAACACCATCACGAGAGATGTTTTGTTTTTGTAATTACAATAGTTTCTTTCTCTGAAGTTCCTTCTTAAATCCTCATGGTGACACTAAAGCTCAACATTCAGCTGCTTTAGAAAGTTAGTTGGCGTTTGAAGTTTAAAGTGAAACTCCAGTGAAAGATGGACTTTCTTTTCTTTTATGCAACTCTACAGTCCAGACTGTAAATGTCTGGATTTATCTTTTTTTTCCCCCTTCGGACTCTGTGTTTGAGCAAATACAGTTTGCTAATGAAGGATACAACATTAACGTGCCAAGTCTCAGATTTCCTTTGAGTGGGTTTATGTTAACACCGAAGGACCGGTGTTGCAAATTTAAGCCTTTAAGCACATCCCCAAAGGTCAGGGGTTCAAAATACTGTCCGAATACTTCTGCATGTTATTGCAAAGGATTTGAGTCTGACCTCTGTGTGACGGTTCGTATCTTCTCCAGATGAGGCTCTGCAGAGGCAGGAGGAGATCTGGCAGCAGGAGGTCGAGGACTCGCTCTCTCTCTGCCGCTCACTTTTTGATGCGTCCCGACCGAAACACGTCGACTTCCTGCGCATCACCGCCCCCGAGGACGACATCAGTGACACACCCACGTCCACGCCTCTCCCCCGAGAGCTGAGGGTGAGTAGAGTGAGAGACTTGACCTGATGGTTGAGTGCCTCGCCATAGTTTATTTCTGGTTTAAAGGGCACCTCCGCCTCTTCACTCCTGGTTCCCACTGTGTGCATGCATGAGTGTTTTTGACGTTAACGCGTCGTGTTTAAAATTAGATTTTAAAAGCACATTTTAAACACACAAACTCGTACAGTATAAATTAATACTGATTAATGCATGCAAAAACACTATTAGCATTCGTAAGCTTATGTGTGACCTGTTAAGACCTCACTGCAGGTAAACAGGCACGTCTCAGACACAGGAAGTACAATAACTGTTTAAGGAAATGTACACAGTGTAATGACAGGCAGTAAAAATATAAAATAGTATCACCGACGTGGTTTGTCGACAACCTGCTGGCTGCGATAAGATGACAGCAAACAAGGGTGGAACCAGATGATAAGTAAGAATAAGTCAAACAGTGAAGGAGGAAGTTTAAAGAGTCTTATTTGGGTTATTTTACTTCTGGAATCCATGAAAAAAAAAAAATGAACACACATAGTGAAGAAATATTTATTAAACTGATCAGTAATACTTTGAAAAATGTCCATTAGATTGAAACCAGTGAGACTCGAAGCCTTTTTTTTTTTAAAGTGACTGTATTTGTGCAGATAATCAGCAAATACATGTCTTTCTTCCCTTCAGTGATTTGCCTCCTATCTTTTATGATAAATGTAATTTCTTGTTCATATTTGTATGATCTGTTGACCTTATTTTATATTTATTTATTTAAGCTTTATTTTTATTTTTTAAAGATTTGCCTCAAACAGGAGTCGCCAGTAATCAGAAGATACATCCTGTTTTGTAACAGGAAGCCAGAAAAAAGAAAAGAAAAAAGAAAAGAAAGAGTTGTTGGATGTGTTTGATTAAACAGACTTTTATCTGTTTTTAGTCTTCCTGTACAAACCGGCTGAAATATTACAATTCACAAAGTACAACGTGTGTTGTTAAAAAAAATTAAATTAAATTTAAAAAAAACAGGATTAGCAATGTTGACGTGACCAGAATGAAAAACTACTAACATTTAAATAACTTAAGGAAACCTGAAGTTTATGAAGTTACACGTCAAAGAGCTTCAGTAAAATGGCCGCCATTTTGTTACGTGGTTTTGCCGGGAGCCGGCGGGACTCCATTGTGGTGGACAGATACGTTTCTAAATCAGACCAAACCAACTATTTTCGACAGAAAACCATGTTGAAACAACACAGAAAAGACTCTTAAACTACTTACAATTACATTGTGATGATATAACAATCATTACTGACCTGTTTTGTTTCGGGAAGCGACAGAAAAGAGACGTCAGACGTGTTCCTTCTTCTTCGTCTGAGGAGCGGAAGTCTCGCGCAGCTTCACCACAACTCGCGCTCAGTAGCAGATACTCCCCCTTGTGTCGTAATTCTGTAACTGCACCTTCAGAGTCACAACTTAAAATCACTGTAAGGCAGCATTAAACTTGGCCTTTTGCATTAATAATTACAATTATAACTTAACAATTGTGACCATGAATTTGTAGGCGACACGTTATTATTATTTTAAAATTGTTCACTTCCTCCACAAAAATGATCACTAGTTTGTGTTGACTGAAACCATTTCTTCTTTTGACAATGGAGTTATTCATTTTTTTCTCTGTGAAGTTGCTTGATGACATTTTTTTAAATCTTTTTTCTTCGTCTTTTGTTTGAGTAGAAAACTTATTTTTATGTATATTCAATATTTTTCTTTTATTTATTTATTCCCATTTTTTTCACAGTATATTTATTTATAGATTTGGTTTACTTAAAGTATTTTTGTGACCACATGTTCCCTCCTTTTTTTTTATTAACAACTTGAATGTTATTTGATTCAAAACTTTATTTTGAAAAGTTATTTATTTATATGTTTATTTAATCATTGTATGCACAACAACAGAGCCAGTTTCATTCTCAGAAGGGCAATTCAAATTACTTCCACCAAACACATTCAAATGAAAATGAACTTAAAGCCGCTAACAATGTCACTAGTTTAACTTTTATTTTCCTAATAATCTGAGCAATCCACTGTGTTGATTGATGGTGTATATTAGATCCAGTGTGATCTGATTAAACGGTGTAGGTGGGGTCGGATCCACTAAACCGGCCAGATTAGCCGGGCGTCACTCAGTACCTTCAGTGGAGCCGAGAGACCTCCCTGCGACGGTGGATTTAAAGGCCAAATGTTTAGCAAGTGATCCCTGGCAGTTTTATTTACCCTCCTTCAGCTTTGGGTGTGGCGCTCCTCCATCTGTCCTGGGTGGCTTCCTTGGCGTTAAAGATCACGGATGTCAGGGAGTTGTCAGAAACAGCGGCTGGAAACGCCATCTGCTTCCAATTACTTCGTGACAATCTGCAGGATGACATACAAGATGCTGCTCGGATAACTACTACAGCAGGTAGAGAGGAGCCGGAGGGAGAAGGAGCCACGAATCAGAAGCTGAAGCTGCAACTTGGCTGTGACTTTAACTGTGGCTGAGATGAGTCACTCCGGCCAACAGCAGCTGGATTTGGAAACCTTCACTTTTCCATGACTTTGTGGATTTCTCTCCTGTCATTGGCTGCTCTGAATAACTAACTGCTGCTTCCAGTTCTAGGTTTGGAAAATTAGCTCTCTGGTAAGACATGAGGGAACCGGTGAAAGTCTGAAAGGAGAAAATCTGTTCCTTTTCAACAAACTGGAGCTCAAACAGGTTGGACTTTTTCGGACATGATAAGACTTTATTGACTTCATTTGTTTACGGCATGAAACTGGAACCACTTAGAGACATTTATGCCTGCTGTGCGGATAATTTAACATGATTTACGCTCTCATTATTTTAATACAAGACAGAACGATGTTGCACTTAACTCTCAAATATGAGACATAACCACATTATTGTGGGGAAAGTTTTTCCAAGAGCTTCCTTTTCACTCCGTTCTGGATTACTTTATGAGCGCCTCTGACTTGCAACAAAAATGGAGCAGCCAAAAGCCATCCTGAAATTCTTCAGGACTTTACCAGAGGAACAAAATGAGGACATAATGCAGGAAGAACTGAGTGTTGAGCCAAAGAAAAATGGGGATCTGAACTTTAATCTTGAACACGCTACAGATTCCTTTTCGTATGTTATATTACCTCATGAGGGCAAAAACACCTCTAAGTCAGTAGAACATTTAAGTTTGAGGGAAGAAGGAAATTACTCAGACGCAACAGAGGAGAAGAGGAAAACTTTCAGCCTCACAGAGCTGCAAAGCGTGGCTGTAAATTCTGAAGAGGAGCAGAGCTTTGCCACAAATCATGGCCAGAATAAAATGCCAGATGAACACAAAGTTAATGGCTACAGCAAAGAGGGTTGTCACATTTTAGAGGACTCATTGGATGAATGTGCCTTGAATGAAGCTCTGCAGCCAAAATGTCAACACATTTCAACTGACCGCACGAAGGCAGACTGTGACTGTGCTGCACCAATCAGCATCGAGCAGGACGACACGAAAGAAACCGACCAGGATGTAAGAAACGGAGATGAAAGTGCACGCCGCCCGGAAGACATTGTCACGGGTACGAAATCCGAGGCGTGTTTTGAGCCTGAGAAATCTCCAAAAAGCAAAACCAAACATGTTGTAATAACTATGACTTGGACGGGACCTGCTGTCCAAGAGCAGCCAACGCTGGATGAAGATGAAGAAGAGGAGAAAAGAGATGTGTTTCCAGAGTCTCTCGCAGAAACCAACCATCGTCCCAGCCCAAGTGCCACCTCACCAAATATCACCATAACATCTGTGGCCCGAGCTGCGAATCCTCCACCTGGATCCACCTTCACCAAATCCACCTTCTTCCCCAGCTCCCCCTCCGATAAGCAGATCCAGCTCCCGGCACTCTTCAGCGGCCTGAGGGTCCTGAGGAAGGGAGTCTGTGGGCCCGAGCACAACACCGTGGCCCAGACTAAACCATCCACTGAGGGAGCGAGGGGGGAGGTTTTCACCGACAAGCAGGGGGACGCTAAGGTCCAGGGGAGCTTCCTGGACCAGATCTCCCAGTTTCTGAGTCGGGAAAAGAGAGGAGATGAGAAGGAAGAGAAGAAGGTGTTTGAGGCTGAGGGGAACCAGGATGAAAGCAGAGTGAATGGAAATGAAGAAAGTGAGAAGAAAGAGTTCGAGGCTGAGGGGAACCAGGATGAAAGCAGAGTGAATGGAAATGAAGAAAGTGAGAAGAAAGAGTTCGAGGCTGAGGGGAACCAGGATGAAAGCAGAGTGAATGGAAATGAAGAGGGTGAGAAGAAAGAGTTTGGAACGGAAGAAGAGGCAGAGGGTTCAGAGTCATTTAAGTCCACAAAATCTTCCGTGTCAAGTGCCGAGGCAGCGTTCGATGCCTTCAAGGCTTTCTTCACCCCAAAGCCTTCGAAAAAGGATCCAGCGGACAAGGTCGACCTGGAGGCAATCAGGAAGAGGATACGAGCCGACAAAGATGTGCTGACATTGCTTTTTGAGAGAACCTCCAATAAGACACCAGAGCAGAAGGAACCACCTGATGACCAAGTACGCATCACATGATCATAAGGGAGCATCAGATCTAAGAGTATTGATCAAACTGGTTCCATCTGTGAGCCGTGTTTACTGTGTTTTACACACAAATCGTATAAAAAGTATTGACAGAAGCTAATCAGAGCCATGTTTGTTTGTTTTTGTTTTTTTGATTATGTTGAACAGTCACACCTGGAGTCCTGTGAATGGCCGGATGTGCAGAAGTAATATTAATGATGTTAAAAATCTCGATGTCTGTCCCCTCAGTCCGAGGCGTCCACCGCAGGAGACGGAGAGGAGCGAACTCCTGGTCGTCTACAAGCGGTCTGGCCGCCTCTTAAGGAGGAAAAAGAAGTTGGGTTGAAGTATACTGAAGCAGGTAATTTATACTAATGAATAGACATTAATATTAAAGTTATAAGAATATGAAAATCAATTATATTTAACCATGTTTTAGAACCGCAAACCGAAGTAAAACATCAATTAGTGAGTTTCCAAAATATGCAGTTTAAAATATGTATATATATATAAAAAAAAAGACAAAATATGAATTTGTTAAATTTGTTCATGTTGTTTTAGCTCTCGGATGCCAATCAGATCTTTAGAGTTAAAAAAGAAATTGCAGAAATTCGGGGTACATCTGCTAAATGCACTGAAAGACTTGCGTCTTCTCCCTGTAAGATGAAACTTAAAACATCCACATAGAAATGCTATAATTGCGTGCAACACTGCACTGTGAATATTCCTGACGGATACGGAGAGGTGGTGTGTGCTCTGTGACATCACGAGGTAAACACAGCTCCACCCTGTCCAGTGTCCACAGTCTGCGGGACTCCACCTGTGGAAGTGTTTAACCGACTGCACTCTGCAGTTTACACGTGACGCCGTTCTTCTTTTTCCAGCTTCGGTGACACCTAGTGGTTGTACTGCATCCAACAGGCAATTAAATGCCGAAACAAAAGCTTTTCCCACCACAATGATTTACAGTAAAATCACAAAACAATTTGGCAAATAGCAGCTTTAAATTCCAATGTAATAAAAGGCCTTTCCTTGTGTTATTGGCAGTTATAGTGCCGCCTGTTAATATTTGATGCGTTTGCAAGAAGATCAAATAGATGTCAAAGAAGAAGTCAGACTTCAGAGAGCTATGTACATGTATCTGCTGCATCAAATTTGTACTTTTCATTTTGAGTATGTGAAATAGGATTAGTTTTGCATGAATTCCTGGTCATTTAAAGTACAAAAAAAAACACACCGCTCAACTCGGCAGCAGAAAATAAATGAAAAATTCAATTAAAATGACATTTTTCTGGGAAAAACAAAACATAAAAGTGTCACGATACAAAAGCAGACCCGCCGTGGCCTCTTACTGTTGTGGAGCTCAGCTGACTGATGACGTCTCCACTGCTGTTTATTTCCCTTCTTACTCACTTACATTCAGTGCGTCAGACGTCTAAACATTTGTGGCTGTAATAATCCAGAGAAATCAGTCGTCAGCAGCACTTTTATTTAAACTTTGCACTAAAACTAGGTTGGTGAACATCTGTTGGTATTTCAGCGGACGGGTTGATAAAAAATGTCCCAGCATTCCTTGTAAAATGTTGACGTCTGTTAATCGGTGGGATTATCCGAGGTTGTTTGAGCAGCGATAAAACCGTGTGCTTCGTGTCTACACGCCCCTCATCCCTGGAAACACACTTCCTGTAAACACGGGCAGAAAGGTCACAGTCGATATCGTTTCTCGCAGACTGTTCAGTACCTTCAGTCATCCATTAGGAGATAAATGTTTGCTTAAGTAGTTTGCTCAAGACGGCAGCCAAATATAACCTTTGACCTCTGGCTTGTTACATCCGAGGTCACATTTGAGGCTCTGCTGCCATCGCCTGGTAAAACCGCGAATCGTTCTTTTTGATGTAAAAAGTAATGACATCCTCAAACAGCCCTCTGCCTCCAGCAGCAGGACGACATTATTATTTTTTTTTTTTTTTGGTAATTTGTCATGCAAAATAAGTCACAGTTCTCAAGTGTCTCGTGGCGGTTCAGATTTTTTTTTTTTTTTCCGTCTGCGGCTTGTAACCCGCCACGTCGCCGATGTACTCGGTGCACAAAAAACACACGCTGGGGCACCACGGCGGTGATCACGAACATCTGCTGCGGTACCAGGAAGAACGCAACGCTGTCGTAAAAGGTTTCCGTCTGGTTGATGTTCTGCTCCGTTTCCTCTCAGAGCACCAGGCGGCCCTCCTGCAGCTGAAGAGAGAATGCAAAGAGGAGCTGGAGAAGCTGCAGGTCGGTGGGAAGAAAGCGAAGTGCTGAACCGCTGTATGGTGACATGTGCTGTTTATTAATACTGCTAAGTGCCAGAAATATCTCAACAACCGGCACAGGGATTGAAGTTTTTGTACGGATAGTCGTGGTCCTCTGAGGGCATGTATTTGTAAAACTTTTAGGGGAATATATAACGTTTGGTTTTTGTTTTTTTTTGCACGGATTACCGTAAAATGTGAAATTTGTGGTCCTCAGAGGATGAATCCTACTGGAGATATCTTCCTTTAGCGCCACCACGAGGGTGACATCTGTGACGGGATTGAAACATCCGGATGGATTTCCATGAATTTGAAACATTCAGGCCCCTCACAGGATGAACTGTAATAAGACTGAAAACATCTTTAGTTTTCCTTCAGTGGCTCCAAATTTGATCGTACAATGCTTTGATTTACCACCAAATACCTGCAAAGTTGATGACATCATCAGCCACAGCTGGATTTTTTTTTTTTTTTTTTTTTTATGTTAGCAAGCTGACAGGTGAAAATACCTGCTAAACATCTTCATGGCAGCAATATGCCCAAATGCAATCTCAGCGAAAGATAAGATTTGGGAAGTCACACGTTTCATTATCATTCAGAGAGATGCTTAGCTCGGCAACTTAAATGCAATTCAAATAAATCAGGCACACAGACGGGAGATAAACCTTTTGACCAACATTGTTTTCAGGAGGACTATGGCCTGGAACTCTCCAGACTGAAGGTGGAGAACCGGGACAATGTCGCCCGTCTGGCGTTCACTCTGGCCGAGCTGCAGGCCAAACTCTCTCAGGTCGGGACGCGCTGTCAAGGACAGCTCCGAGACGCTGCCGTGTCCACGGCAGACGACTCTTCGCACAAGTCCTTCCGCACCGTCTGCATCCAGACGGACAGACAGACCTTCGTCAAAGCTGCTGGGGATGGTGACGGTACGGGGAGAGCCTGCACGAGCCCTCAGCTGCAGAAGGTGACGCCCAGGAAGCTGGACCTGGCCTCCATCAGCCTCAGCCTGGCTGGTCAGAGGAACGATCCGTCCTCTCCCTCCTCGTCTCCTGTGACATCATTTCAAACTCTTCCTGCTGGAGACTCGCTCCCTCGATCAGCCTCCTCCCAGACAGCCAAACCAGACTCTCTTTCCCCTCCTCCTCCTCCTCCACCTCCTCCTCCTCCGCCACCTCCTCCACCAAATGTAAACCACATGCAGCCATCAAATGGCCCTCCACCTCCACCCCCTCCTCCTCCTCCTCCTTCCATGCCAGGCTTCGCTCTCCCTCCACCTCCTCCGCCTCTGTTTGGGGGATTCATGGTTGATAAACCTCCCAGGAAACCTGCAGTGGAGCCCTCCTGCCCCATGAAGCCTCTGTACTGGACCAGGATCCAGGTCCAGGACACCAAGTAGGTTCACCGCCCAAAAAATATTCACTCCAGAGCACAGCAGCGTATTTAAAATCAAACACTGCTTTTATGACATTTTGCACAATGTGCAGATGAATCACTGGTTGCACTAAAACTCTCCATTGGACTCCAACATAATGGCACAAACGCAACTAAATAAAATCTTCGCAACTCCCTGCTTTAATAGAAAAATGCCTATATTTGCATCATATCAAGAAACCAATCACCTCTGGCCAAAGTATTTATCTATCTAACTATCTGTGTATCTATCAGTAAATGTGACACACTAGTTAAACGTTCTATTTTTTTTTTCTCCACTAGCAACAAAACACTGTGGAACGTCTTAGAAGAACCAAACATCATCAACACCCGAGAGTTTGAGGATCTGTTCGCCAAAACCAGCACACAGACCAAGAGGAAGCCGCTGTCGGAGGCCTACGAGAAGAAAGCAAAAGCCAGGAAGGTGAGAAATGAACTTCAACATCGTGTGAAACACAGTTCAGCTTCTGGAGCAGATAATCAATTTAATGTCATTCGTCCACTAGAGGGGGCTGATGCCGTTTACGGACTGCTGATCTTTACAGACTTAAAGGAGCATTAAAAATTACAGGTGGAGTCTGAGATTTAAAAAAAAAAAAAATTTATGAAAAGCAAAATCCCTCCATGTTTCAGTTAATGTCCTTTTCACAGTGTTTCATTTTGTTTATTTCTCTTCTTTTTTTAAGTCAATTTAGACGTGCTATATTGAACTCACAGTTGTGATTTATTTACTTTCCGTACAGTAGAGGAATATTTTCCCTTCGCTCGGTTTCCTTGTTAATGCGGAAATTTCGACGTCCTCCAACTGCAATTATTCACCAAGATTGGATTTGTGTTGCCAAAGCGATCGAGTGTATCTGTATGGAAGAACGTGCTGGACAGTGATGTGCATAAGACTCACTGTTGTAAAACATTTAATGGACAATTAAAGTCAAATTCAAATAGAATAAAATGACAGAAGATTTCGTTCGTTCCAACATGTCAACATCAAAAGCACTCAGACCAAACGTAATATGACCTTTTGTTTGTTTTGCTCCATTTTCACAATAGACTCTCCACTAATGACTCGCTAATGGTTTCTAATGGTGACGTCGCCACGGTAACCGTGTGTGTGTGTGTGTGTTTTAGATCATTAAGCTGCTGGAGGGTAAGCGCTCTCAGGCCGTGGGCATCCTCATATCGAGCCTCCACCTGGAGATGAAGGACATTCAACAAGGTGAGGGCACGCCGTTCGTTCAGATGTGTTGCTAGGTAACCGCATAGGTCAACATTGGGAATAGTGGGTCTCATGTCAAAATAAAAAAAAAAAAACATTAGGTTATTACCACACAGAGACTCTGATTTCAGGCCACGTTACAGGATCACTGTGTTCTTGAAACATTTACATTTTGTACTTTATCTTTCATTTCAAACATAAAAATACAGCCGAACTACATCGTCAAATCCAAGACAGCTGAGTTTAAGTCATATATATATATATAGTATCACAAGTATCATAATACAAATATTTTGACACTGATCAAAGTGCCACAGTCACAGTTGTTCCTGCAATAGGCGATCAATCGTTGGAGAAATGTCTCTGAATAAAGCCGAGTGAGCAGTTCTGGATTTTGTTGCCCGCAGGACAGTTTAGACCATTCATACATTGATTTTCACGTCTCTGAGCAGTTTATGATTTCCAGTCAAATCCTACCTAAATAAAAACCAACTAGTGTGAATATTAAAACAGCTTGTATATTAATCACAGCTTCTTTTTTTTTTTTTACCATGCCGCCCTTTTAACTGTTTAATCTGTTGTTCAAATGTGAGCCGTCCTGACGGTGAGTCACTCCGTGGTGGACCTGGAGACCATCGAAGCTCTGTATGAAAATGTAGGTATTGCAGCTCACTCTGCCGCAGTATGACAACAAGTATTCAATGATGAATCTCGTATTAATATTTGATTGTCTCCGTGTCAGAGAGCGCAGCCCGAGGAGCTGGAGACGATCAAGAAACACTACGAGACGTCAGAGGAAGAGGACGTTAAGCTGCTGGACAAACCCGAACAGTCAGTGTCTCAGTTTATAGGAGGAAGTGTCACACTTCACCACCGGCAGCGCTTTTAAAAGGGATGGATGATAATATGTCTACGGACTCTTTGTGAACAGGTTCCTGTACGAGCTGTCTCAGATCCCGGACTTCGCGGGCCGAGCGCGCTGCATCATCTTCCAGTCGGCCTTCGTCGATGGGATCGCCTCCATTCAACGCAAGCTCAACACGGTCTCCTCCGTCTCCGAGGTACCGGGGATGTAAATCGAGGGATATCCACGAGATGTGAGGGAATATCAGCCTTATAAAAAAAAAAAAAAAAAAAAAAAAAAAAATCAGTTAAGCGTGTGTTGTGTTCGCTGCTTTCAGGCTCTGCTGGAGGGCGACAGCGTCAGGCGGATGATGGGACTGGTGCTGGCTCTGGGCAACCACATGAACGGAGGCAGCAGCACCAGGGGCCAGGCCGACGGCTTCGGCCTGGAAATCCTCCCGAAACTGAAGGACGTGAAGAGCAGGGTACGGCCTCCATTCCCAACGAGGTGCTGTCGCTCTGTTCTCCGCCTTCCATCGCAACTTCGGCACTTCGCGATTCAATTCAGACGTTTTTCTTTGGGAAGCAGCGAAGCATGCAAGCTTTGTCACTAATGAAAGTGTAATCTGACGCGATGGTGGACTTAAAGGACGCGAGAACGCAGAGCAGGTGCAGCGTATCCCAAATAAATAACAAACTAATGCCGTGTAGGTGGAGAGGAACGCAAGAATATTCCGACAGGACTGATTTATTCACTTAGAAGTCATTTAGTCATTTTTTTTTTTTTCTATCCGTGATGGTGGTAATAACGGGCAAGAGGGCAAAGGTTTGGTTTCAGGGCTGAATGATGAATGATGAATGATCTTTCCATACTCAGGGAAAATCAAAGAAAAATAATCACTTCTATGTAAAATGTTTTGTTTATTGATGCCAAAAAAATTATCAAAAAGGAGCGCTGTGCTGCCATATTTTTGATGCATCATCATCAACATTTATTTTTTAGGAGAATAATAAATCTAATTGCATTATTTATTTATTTTTATTATTTTTTTTACATATTTTGTAAGTAAAAATCTACAGAGTAGATGGCAGAAGTTTTTGCAACAGCCTCCACCAATCACAGGGCTTCAGTGTCTCCCCTGAGAGACAAAACGCTGGGCAAAAGAGCCCACTTAAGCTTGTTGTTACACACCAACTAACAGAAAGGTCAACTAAATGAGCTCATCAGCATCTTTAATTGAATCATTTTGCACCTCAGATTCAGTCTGATGAAAAGAGAAGTTTCTTTTAGAGAAAATACATCTGATCAAATGGTTTTAACGAAGGTACAAACTTACTGATGTCGTCTTGTCAGGACAATCGGATCAGCCTGGTGGACTTCGTGGTGTCGTACTACCTGCACAATGTGGACAAGGTATCCAAAAAACACAAAGCTGTTGTTGTTGTTTTCTGTATCTTACTTGAAACTGACGTATTTATATTGTTTTCTCATGAGGATTTGAATGTTATTGGTATTTATTTATCAAGTTCGAGGAGAAAGAACAACAACCTGCGAGTGCGTTTTAAAAGCCAATAATTGTGACACCAAAAGAACGCGAGCCTTAAAACAGACAAACGTGTCCACGCTACTGTGTCTTCATCAGACTCCAGATGGACATAAAATACACAAACACAAACCTAGAAAAGGTTTACGTTTGTCGTCGTTTGAGGAGGATTTCAAATCGATTAGACACTGAACATGTTTCACTTGTCTTTTGTTGTATTTCGACAGAACGCCGGTTCAGACAAGAGCACGTTCCCCCTTCCTGAACCTCAGGACGTCTTCCTGGCTGCGCAGGTCAAGTTCGATGACCTCACCAGAGACGTGAGACAGCTCGGACAAGATCTGACAAGTAGGTGACGCCCGCCGCACCACCTCCTTTAGTCTGAGGATATTAAAATAAACTCCAGGATAAAGTAACACACCCCCTCCTCCTTTCTTGGTTGACAATATTCAAAGGTTTGCACACATTCCCCACGACGCGACTTCCACTGCGAGCAGACAGACGGCGAGCCTCAGCCTCCGTCCGACTGGCTGACTGGGAACAGCCTCAACTTGCGGTCATTTTGTTGTGTGGTTTTGTTTTTTTTGTTTGAAAACCGAAGCCAGCCTGTGTAACTCTATCGCTGGGATTTTGCGCTGCTCTCCGGAGGTTTTCCCACAGACCAAAAACCTCTAGCCCAGTCTGGCATCGCTTTTCCCCTAGACGCCCTCCTCCCCTCCCCCGCCCACCACCACCACCACCACCACCACCACCACCTCCTCCTCCCAAAAAAACACTCACCACCCTGGTTTCCCATCACTGGCCCCAGCCATTGAGTCACTGTTTATACTCAGCGCTACAGGCCTGCCTGTTCGACCGCATTCATGTTAACTAAACCTCCAGAACAAAAGATTTCCTCTCGTCCTTTCTTATCCTTCTTGCCGTCTCTTCTCGCTCCCTAAGTGTGCCCATATGACCTCGCGCCAGTGGGCTGCGAGCCACTCGACGCTCACCGGGGCGCTGCGCGCGAGTTTCATTGTTGTGTCCCGGCGCATGTTTGAGTCCGTGCGTTTCGGAGACCAGCAGGAGTCTCGCTGGCTGCTGATACTGGCCTGGCGCCTTCCAGATCCAGCTCCTAATCCTGCCGCCCATCAGATCTCCCATCGTTGTGCCTTTGTGGCCCCGTCGCCGGCGGAGGGACTCCGTAGCTCCCCCACTTACGTAATCTCCAGACCCCGGCGGTATCGGCAGGGAATCTCTGCAGAGATGCACGGATCCTTAACCCGCTCGGCCGTATCACCTGGGCCTCTAGCGTGGTGCCCCCCCCCCCCCTCCACCCCCGCCGCACCACCCAGATGTGTGCCGCAGATAGCTTTCTTTAGCTCTCAACGCAGCTCTGTCTTATCGGGCCGTCTACCCAAACCACCGTGCAATCTGGGTCGCAGGTTCCTTTTGTTCTTCCCCGTTTGAACCGCCCTCACGACTCCTTCGGAGCGCGGCTTTTTGTCGTTCATCGCTCTCCCCGTGTTTCGCGTTTGGTTTGGTTGCGTCCGACGTGTTTCTGTTTATTGAAGCTTCAGTTTCTCTCGAGTCATCCATGTTGAGACCAGATGATATTATATTGAGCTTATTCACTGAAGAAGAAAAATCGGCAGAAATATTTTTCACTTGCCTCTTCAGGTGTCGAGTCGTTTTTAGATAAATGTCTCTCAGACGTTTCCCTTAATCCCAATACAACGGGCTTTAAAATAGTCACCGGCAATGTTAAAGTTTCCAGAAGCGCAGTGTGCTCCAAACATTTAAATCCTTTATCCGTTATGTTTTTAGCCATGTTCGCATTGCGGCTCCGTTCCGGTGTCGCTCCTCTTGGATCCAAACTGAAATATCTCGACAGCGAGTGGATGCTTCGTCAGGAAACATTGCAAAAAAATGGTCACGGTCGCCAGGCGATGAACCCTCCCGGCACCCCTGAACTTTTCCTGTAGCGAAACATCTCAAATGATGTGTCTGTTCCTCCGGGGAGGATTGGCATCCAGTATTTTGGTTTTATGAGCAAATATCTGCAAAACTAATAACACCGAGCTGAGTCGATTTATGTTTAGCTTTCAGTACCTCCGTCCCTGCAGAAAGCCTCACAGAGCTGCTGGCGTGTCGTGTCTCTTATTATCAAGACCTTCTTTATTTTTGCTTTTGTGCTATTTTAAATGAGCGTTGCGGGCTGCGAAGATGTTGTGTTTCCTTGCTGAAGACGTTCTTGCTTTTGCTTTTGTCCTGCAGTCCGTGTTTGGTTTCTCCCGACGGATTCGTGTTTACCGTGGGATCTGACGGAAGACGTGATTTCGGACGTCCAGACGCATCATCGTAAAACCCCTTAAGAAAACCTCTTCTTCAAGAAAGAGCGTTTATCCCCCCCTCCCCCCAAAACCGTCGCCTCCGGCGCAGTTTGTGTAATCGCAGCCCTCACGTCTGAAAGCAGCGCGCCCTTCGCCGTCGGCCGGGCTGGCGTTTACGCGAAGGTTCGGCGAACCCCTCTTCGGTCTGAAACGAGCACAAAAAAAAAAAAGAAAAAAAGAAAAGAAAGAAAGAAAAAGGCTTCCCACACAATGCAGAGGGAGAGATACCCGCCTCCACAGTTTACACAAATCCCCCCCCAATGAAAACAGTATTCTTTTGTAATCTTATCTGGGAGATGTTGATCGAGCATCGGGGCAGGAGGTGGGGAGGAGGGGCGGGGTGGGGGGGGGCTCGGCTCCCTCCGCAGCCTCTATTATGACTGGCTCCGCAGACTGGCTCCTCTGATCCACTGATTGGACGCAGAGCGGCAGGACTGGAGACGGAGATGGAGAGGGAGACGGAGATGGAGAGGGAGCCGAGTTCACAGCCGCCATCTCAGGGCGAATCTCAATAAGTGATAGCCGAAAGAGGATACCGCGCCGATAACCTCCCCGCTCGGGCGCAGGTGGAGCTGGTTTAACCGGGGAAATGGTCTGGATACGCGTTTCGTTCAGAGTCGGTCCGAAACCGAAAAAGTCCTAAAACGCCTTGAATTGTCTCCAAACGTCTCCAGAGCAACGCCGGTTGTAGGTTGCGGGTTGTCGTCGGCTCGCGATGGACAAAGTGTCTTTATCTTTTGTTGAAATGGGAGCTTCGTTGTTGTTGTTTTTTTTAATGGCTTATCTGAGACCGCGTTGTGTTAATTAAATCGTTTTAGTTACTTCGATTCTCGGGTTTACCGCCAGTACAAGCAAAATTGCCTGTTTCGTGGTTTTAAAAGGGTCTTTAAGAGTCTTAAATTTGACTTTGTGAACCCTGCAGAAACCCTGTACTCGTGTTATTTCTTGAAATTCTTCAATTCAAGGCAAAAAAAAAAAAAGATGACATCGATTTACATCTTAAATACTGGTTTCAAATGTTACAGGCCTCAAACAGGAGTTGCCAGCAAAAGCAGAAGATAAGTCCTGTTTTGGCTGTTCTCCGTCTTTATGAAACAGAAGTTGTTGTTTTTTTTTATCTCAGTTTTCTCTCTTTTCATTTAAACAAACTCTGGTAAAATAAAATCACACCGCTGACATTACAGCTGGAGGCCTCGTGTACAAACCCGCGGAAAAACACAGTTTAACCGGGACTCCATTGTGGTGGACAGATACGTTTCTAAATCAGACCAAACCAACTATTTTCGACAGAAAACCTTGTTGAAACAACACAGAAAAGACTCTTAAACTACTTACAATTACATTGTGATGATATAACAATCATTACTGACCTGTTTTGTTTCGGGAAGCGACAGAAAAGAGACGTCAGACGTGTTCCTTCTTCTTCGTCTGAGGAGCGGAAGTCTCGCGCAGCTTCACCACAACTCGCGCTCAGTTGCAGATACTCCCCCTTGTGTCGTAATTCAGTAACTGCACCTTCAGAGTCACAACTTAAAATCACTGCAACGCAGCATTAAACTTGGCCTTTTTCACTAATAATGACAAAAATAACTTAACAATTGCGACCATACATTTTTTTTTCGGCATCACATCAACACAGAAAAAACTTTCAATACTCCCAAACTCAAAACTTGCTCATGGTCAAATATAAACACATAAATAAAAATCTACAGCCCAAAATGACAAAGTATCATTCAAGCATTTTGCAGTTAAGGATGTAATGTAACATGAAAGATGTCAGTATGTTGAAGACCCCCCAGTTATACTGCATGTAAACACATTTCTTCAGAGAGTGTTGGTTGTTGTCCATTCAGTGTTGATGAGGAATAATTGAGAAGGAGACAGCAGGTATATTTTGCTCCAAAGTTCCCCAAATCTTCCCCGGCTGTTTCTTGAAATGTCCTTTATGTGGTCGTCATCGCTGCTCATGTTTCCTGTTCTTATTATTGCCAACAATCCACAGACAAATCCATCACCTGCATGTTCATGATGACGGAGTGTTACATGTTTGTCCACAGCTGCACTTCTCTCCTCTCTCTTCTAATTGCCAAGTCTTTGTGTCGTTTCTGTCATCCAGGATGTGAGAAAGACGTACAGAGAGTTTGCTGCGACTCTCCTGAAGAACACCTTCAGCCGTTTAAGGACAAGATGGAGGCTTTTGTTCTCAGTGGTGAGTAACCACGGTTACATTCTGTACAGCTGCAAAACTTCTGAAAATCGATTAAATGTTAGAGTTTTATTTTGAAATCTTCTTAAGGACTTATCGATCCAAACTTAGTTCACGCCGTATATATCCTGAAATCCTCAAGCATCCTCCCCCGCGGTGAATATATGAAAGCAAACCTGCATTTAACAACCTGTCTGCTCTTCTGGACCTTCTGTCACCATGATTCCTCCTTTTTTTTTTTTTTTTTAAATAATTTCATCATTTGTAGTCATAAAAAGATAATAAGACAATGGGCCCCTGAGTGCAGACATATCGAAGGCCCCCCACACCTCCTACATTAGAGAAAGAGATGTCTTTCTGGTCATTTTGCATATGTTTGTTGTCATTATACATCACATTTTGTGTCTCTACGAGGTGAGCCTGTCGCTTTTTGGAAACGTTTCCAGAAGCCCAGCAGGCCTGTTCAGTAACCCCTCCGTACCTTCAGTCTCCATCCTTTTACTGGCTTGAAAATGTTCCTTTTTCACAGAGTGTCTTTTGTATCTGTGTGTGTTTGAGGGAGATAGGATGGATTGAGAGTAACGGCTAGACACTCAGATAGGGATCAGACAGATTTGGCAATGGCGGAGCGACTCCTGGCTGCCCGGGACACACAGGCTCTCTGTCACCGCAAAAATATTCATCCTTCTTACTCAGCCATCCCATGCTGAGAAAGACTCTGATATTGATCCATCTCTATGGTGAACATTCATTGTGCTAAATTGGTTTCTTGTTTTGAGCATCGTCACGGTTTCCACCCTTTCGAAAGCTGTCACATCCAAGCTTTGAAATAAAAATCCAAAATGTTTCTGAAAGAGCAGTTCAACTTTGGTCTACTCAGATGACCTTGTATCCATTGATGTTGGATATTTTGTCTCTCGTATCCCATTTATTTTCCTCAGTATGAAACCAATACAGACAAGCGAACTCTGTGCAGGATTTCTGCCATTTTTTGGTTATTTGGAACATGTGAAGTTCATTTAAAACATTTTCTTCCATTTAAAATACTGTAGATGTGAAATAAAACAAGATTTAAAGTGTTTTTTAAGACAATCATCTTCATTCCAAAACATTTTCTCTACTGGGTCTAAAGTTGTGAAATAATAAAAGAGAAGAGGAAAAATCTGCCTTCTTCAGAATTTGTGGTTTTGGATATTTTTCTGAGGTCTGACTGGTTTCAGAGAGATGGACACAGATAACACGTAGCGTAGCTGTTATTTTGTCATAATGGCGTTGCAATTTGAAAGTGGCAGCAAGAATGGCACCATTGTTGAATAACTGAGCGTGTAATGGCTGTTTTGAAGAGACCAAATGGTCGTCTGGCACCATTAGGCCAGGTCATCATCATACAAAAGGTTCTCATTGTGTCCCTACAAGTATTTATATCAACACTCTCCACAGGAATTATGACTCTTCAAAATGTAGTCTGTGTTTTATTTTTTTAAGGGGTCTGTCAAATTAACCATTTCCCTGTCTGTTCTTCTTCTCTGCAGCACGAAAGGAGCACGCAGAAGCTTCCTACCAGCTGACAACTGCACAAAGAAGGTGGGAGAATTAAACTGTGCAGTCCTTTTATGTGCAACACACCGGACTTTGATCTAAACATGGTCATAAAGTTCAGCATCAGCCCGAGCAAGCAAAAAAAAGACATCGATAGAAATATTTAGATCAGTCCTTGATATTCGAAAAACTTTTAGATACTATAAATGAGGATCTCAAATTCAACTTTTATCCACCTGTTAGTTTTAGTTTAGGCTCATTGTCATGTCTTTATAAACCTCCTCCTTCCTCGTTATGCATGCCGATGCACAGCCATGCAGTAATCCTAGTTAGATACACTTGTAACGGTTAAAAGGTTGAGCAGGACTCTGCCTTTAGTAAGTAGTTTAAGATACTTATAGATCGCTTTTTGGTCGTTTCATGGCTCTTTTGAATTGTTTTGCAGTTCTCTCTAGTTGTTTTGCATCTCGTCTCGGTGGTTTTAAAGCTTTTTGATCCTTTAGTATCGTCTTTCAGTCATTTCCTGGTCTTTTTGCACACATTGTTTTGCATCTCATTTGGTTCATTTTGAAGCTTTTTATGGTCATTTACTTTGCTTCTTTGAAGCTGGATCCACTAAAGAGTATAGAGAGTCAAATATATGACATTGTTCCTTGTGCCAAAAACAAAGTATCGCCAGGGAAATAATAACATCAAGTCACACAATCATTTAATGTAGTAAATGTATTTACCACAACAGTAAAAGTGAAAAATGTGAAATGCATCACAAATATCCCGACAGTAACAGTTATATAGAGGATTGCATGAGCAGCAACACATTAGCTCCTGGCAGCTTCTATGGCCAGCAGCACTGTTTTCTCATCAATTAAACTGCCCGAAGTAAAATTACATTGACAAATCACAAATCAATAATCACTAAAGAGTACCTAGAGACAGAGCTCCAACAAGGGCATCTGGAGAGCAGATAAAGATATCCGTCAGTGTTTGCAGAGTAAGCGATCAATCAGACGAAATGGCCAGATGGAACAATGTTAGTTAAACTGTGATCGACGCAATGATGAACTGAAGCCAGCTGCTGGTGGCAGAAGATCTCACACTTCTTCTTGTTGAGAAGCAAATTAAACCCCAAATTAATTAATTATTCTCCTCTTTGTTTATGCTATCTTTCAGTTTTCAGGACTTGGCTCTGTACTTCGGACTGAAGCCCCGGATGGGAGAGAAGGAGGTGACCACGGGTCACTTCTTCATGTTCTGGTTTGAGTTCTGTGCCGACTTCAAGGCCAGGTGGAAGAAGGAGAACAAGAACATCTCGAAAGAGAGGTACACTAAGTAAAAACTCTGTTTATATGTGTGTATTTGTCTAAATCACTCTTTTTAAAATTTGGTTGTGCTCAGTTTTAATGCTGAAAACAGGGTTAAGTGCTGAAGAATGGGATAAGAATTAGTCCTGATTAGATGCCCTGGACCGTCTCAAGTGGCGTAATAAATAAAAAAACAATTTTAAAGGTTGCAGTCAGCTTGTCTTTTCCCCACGTGTACCCATTTAGTCATCAGTAACAAACACCTGCAAGTTTAATTATTTTGAAATATTGCCCCTGTCAGCTTGAAATCAGCTTTATTGAAGTTGATTTTGGCCCAAATTTATGGACTAACTCTTGGCTCTGAGATATGTTTTTTTTCTTGCTGCTTTAGTTTAATCAAACCAATTACCTCGAAAAAATGTCGCAGGTTAAAAGAGGCCCAGCTGTCAGTGAAGAGGATCACAGGAGAGAAGAAGGTGGAGACGAGAAAGATCAACGGCAACAGCCTGGTGAGTCTGGATTCAGTCGATTTACTGAGGAAGCAGAGAGATTAATGAGCAGATATTTACTAGATCAGTATGCGAGCATCCAGTTGAAAGCATCAAAATGCAGAAATTAATTTTGGATTTGATATTTAAACAACCAAAATAACTTATCGAGAATATTATCAAATCCAAACTGAACATGCAAATCTGTATGTCATGCTGCTCTGATAGAATTAGTATAAAGTTCTCTGCAGTGTCCTCGTCTCTGTAACTTCAATCATAACTTGCTCTCAACAGAAAGAGCGACTGCGACAGAAGGAAGCCAACATGTCTTCAACCTAAGAGACTCTAAAAAGAGTAACTTCTGAAATGTACAATCACACACAGAGATGGATCAGACTGGATGTGGACCAGGATACCAAAGCAACATTTTCCATGATGAACACAAGATAAATTTATCATGTCTTTCACTCTTACGTGTCTTCTGTGTAACTTTATTCAACCATTGACAGCTTTATGTATACCTTGCTACCAAAAATGTATTTAAATTTGAAATCTAGCTTCAGTTCTGTCTAGATTCTTACATTGCAGCTATGTTTTGCATTGATCCTTACATGTCAAGTACAATATTTTTCCACAAATAAAATCACCAATCAGATAAGTAACAATGTCATGGAATAGCTTGAATGCCGTTTTATTTACAAGCAACATTACAATACACAAATTATACACAGCCATTAAAACCAAGTAGCATTTAGTAGTGCAGGTTTTAATACAAAATCTTTATATCACAAAAGTCTTCAGCTTCACATCCCACACAGTGGAAACAATGCACCTTCTCACATGTCCTCATAAGTCTAACACGTCCATTCACCTGCATGTTTGCAACATATATGACATTATGAATGGTTGCAAACCATTCTGCTTTTAGCTTAAACCCAATCTCACCAGCTCTGAGTAAAAAGGTCACCCACATGCATCTAAAACCATTTTCCAACAGATCTTGCAAATCCATTAACGTATACAAAAACTATATGGAAGCAATGACTGATAACAGACAGGATATTTGGTCAGTGTCATAAATTTTCACTTGCAGGACAAAGTATCACCATAGAGGAAACACAGGTATTTGATTTAACAACTTGTATCTTCTGTCTTCCAGTAAACAAGGTGGTTAATTGTTGCACATTTTCTCTCATAGTAAAAAAAAGGCTCAGTCAAGTTCTTCACTTTCCTATTTTCCCTTTAAATACTCTTTCCCTTTAAAAAATTTCTACAGAGGAGATATTATCGACCAGCGTGTCTTAGTTTGGGTCTAATCCGTTTCAATAGTTGTGCAGCGGCACTGCTTTACGCGCTGGACCCGTTTCTTCCTGGTGCTGGGCATCTGTTCCGGGCAGAACAGGGTGTACGTGACGGTGCTGAAGGTTTTGGGTTTGCAGGCGGAGCAGGACTGAAAGGCGTTCCCGTCCTGGTACATGTGCCTCGGGATGTAGAAGGAGTTGCACTGTCCGTAGCAAAAGCGGTTGATGATGGTGCGGCTCAGGCAGCCCTCCTCGTGGATGGTCTGCTTGAGTGGCTGCGTCTTGCACCAGTCCAGCCGCAGGTACCGACGCTCGGTAACGTGCAGCGCTTCCTGGCTGGACTCCAACACTTCGTCGGTTGAGGTCACGGGCCCCGTCCCGCGGGTAATTAGTCCACTGATGGGGGGCTGTAGGCACCTCTCCGAGTCATTCGGGTTGTATTTATTGGGATATGGGAACGCGCCTTGAAATGTCCCAGCGTTCGCACTCCCCGGCGGGATAAGTAGCAAAACTACTGAAAAGATGAGCAGTGAGTGTGTCTCCATGATGGAAGCTAAAAGGAAAACAACATAAACGTCAGTTATTGATGGTGAGGATTTTACGCACAACCTTTACACACGAATTACGCAGCAAGCAAGCAGCACACTTTTTTTATTTTTTTTATTTTTTACCAAATACATGCTAATTTAAGAGTTCTGTTTCACAAACAAAATCAATTATAATTAAGTTGAGTTACCTGTTGTTGTTGTTGTTGTTGTTGTTTTTTAAACTCCTCTGAAGAAAACTTTCTCCAGTCAGACACTTAACAGCATGCGTTTCCTCTGGAGCGCCAGCTTCCTAAACAGTGGCTTTATGAATGACATTGAGGGGTTTTCCCAACTCTCGAGTTACTTTTTACAGAACACGCCCCTCGAAACCCTGATCCTCTCTTTATCTTCCTGACAAGGGAAACAAAAAGAAGCTTCGCCCAAACTTTGTCAATGCAGATAAATCGTTTATTTGACATTACAGAACAAAAACAGAAAACAACCATGTCTGACAAGATGAGGTAACAACAAAGTCAGTGCTGCCTGTAGAGATGAATATACCTGCAGTATAGCGAAGAGAACACATCCGAGTAAGCTCTAAAATATTTGCCATGCTACAGTAAAGTATTTCGCAATCATCCCTTAAATGACAAAGCAAGACTGTTACTATTTATAATTACTGTTGAGGATATGATTAGAAGGAAATTCATATTGCGACATACAAAAATCAAACCGTGATTAAAGTGATCTCTGTACAGTCATCAATAATAATAATTCTCCGTTTCAGCATTACTCCAGATCAATATATCTTTATACAACTTATTATAATACAGTGGTAGATATACTGTACACAAGTATTTAACACCATATATTTTAGTATTTTGGGTTGAATTGTTAAACTCAAGACAAAGTGACTTATACATGTCTTAAAATTAGATTATAGGGAACTGGTATCAGTGAACTTTGACCTAATCCAATATCCAAGGTACAACATATTTGGCTTGAAACCTTTACTGTACGGCAGGTCGGTCACACCTTTCCGGTTTCAGTTTCACACTTTAAAGCCTTTGACAGATTTTAGGGGAATGAATTTGGTCTCCGAGACAGTTCGGTTTTTTGGCGCTTTAAGGTTCAATATTAAGACTTCAGAATAGCAGTTGTCTAAAGAAATTAAACACAAGGTCCAATGTGCTGGCTGTTAGCAAAGACATTTATTTTTGTCAGGTTTTCTCTGCAATTTGGCATAATTTGCCCTTCGAGACGACAGCTGAGTGTCACAATTTTGTGTCCATGACCGAGCTCTCGGATCATAATGTTAGATACTAGGAATAAAGAGACAGGACCATGTTGTGTCTAATCAGTGCCTGAGATCCAAGACAATTAATATGGCTGCAATACACCAAAATAAATCATTAACAAATACAATACTTGCACGGTCACAGTCCTATTACTCAAAATGCTGAAATGTGCAGTGTTAAAAACGTTTATCTGAGAGTATACGTCAACGTTACAGTGAGTGTTGCGGGAGTTTAGGTCGTGGATTTGCTGGCAGCGGTGTCAGTCGGTGCTTCTTCCTCCTCTTCCTCAGAGAAGTGAGGAACAGATTTCTTGGCGACCACATTGTCCAACCTCTGGCCCATCAAATATGGGTTAGCACTCTGCAGACGGAGATATACAAATGTTTGTATACATAATGTAAACATGTACATGAAGTCGTCCATGTTGAGAGAATAAATCAAATGAGTTTATGAGCGCTTCCCTTCAGGGGTAAAAGCTCACTGCTGGTGATGTGTGTGGTTTCTCTGACATAAACCCACAGAAAAATGAAAAAAGACAACCATGAAAGATTATACCCTTTTTCTTCTCTTTGGTCCTCCCTTCAGTTTTTGGTACAAAAGCTCCTTGTTCTGAAAGGAAACAGCAAAAAAAAAAAAAAAAAAAAAAAAAAAAAAGGAAAAAAGATTTCAGACATAAAATCACATATCTGTTGTCTTGCAGCCGGACGCTTTGTTCCTGAATTACAGTCAACAAATTGTATGAATGCCGTTTTCAGTGAGTAAATACACTCAGCGGCAAACTTCCTCAGACCAGACCCAAGATACGAGCTGAAAAGTGGATCAATGCAAATTACAAAAGTCTTTTTTTTAAATTTTTATTTAAACAGTTCCAAGCGTGAGAAACCAAAGCTCTGTGTGCTGCTGCTGCTGCTGCTTTAACGCTGTTTGCAACAATCAGAGTAAGATTAGGTCCACCTGAAATAAAACTGCTCCACCATAACACCATGCTGGCACTAGGTCTAAAATATTTTAAAGAAATAATAATAATAATTGTATATCACTGAACATCCTGTTTTAGTAGTTTGATTGGGAAGGCTACGCTTCTCCCTCTCAATCCATTTAAATGAAACACCTTACTGTAAGTTGTTTTGAACAAAAACAAATGTTTTGTAAAATAAGGTTAATATTAATGCAGGCGTGGTTCCCTACATGTTTTAACTGGCACGTGTTCAGATAAAATGGTAACTAAGGTATTCCAAATGCTAAATGCAAACTTATTTGATTTGTAGGTTAAATAACTGGAGAAGTCAGTGTCAGGAAGGTATTTGTGACAAGTTTTATAAAAACTTATAAATTCTAAGGATTATCAGCTTTTCTCCATCTCAAGCATTACCAACTGAACATTTTTGATTTTTGTTTACATAAAAAATAAGTAATTTTAACCTCGGTGGGATGATTTTTCTACATTTTATCGACAAAACAAATAGTAAAAAAAAAAAAAACAAGAACGCAAATAATCAACACCTGCAATCCGACCGAGTACTCACCCACTTCGCCAGGGCTGGGTAGTCATGCTCCGGGTCGTAGAGGTGCTGGTGTTTCTGGAACTCTCTGCTAAAGTCAGCGGTGTCAGGAGCGTTTTCCAAACACCCGTCTGCTGCTGTGAATGCAAATCAGGCACAGACAGCGCAGACAGACAGGGCGTCACTTCTACCGTTCATCAGGAAAGTTACAATATGTGTGACCTGGAGAAGGCTGGCAGGTATTGGTGTCACTATTTTTTAGTTTTTTGGAGGCTAAAAATAGCACCGAGAAAAATGAAAAAAGCAGCAATCTCCATAATTTCCCCAAAAGGGAGTCATTAACCCTTCAGGCTCTCCAGACACGAGTAAGAAATAATGTCTCCGGGCTTCTACCTGTCTTTCCTTGGGGACAGGGGTTCGGAGGGTCCGGGTAGCCGTGGTCGTCACTGAAGTCTTTGGGAACATTGTCGCCAGTCAGCTCAGCCACAATGTTGGGGATGTTCCCATAAGGGCCGAGATGCTGCAGCCCCTCGTGAGCACCACCTGGTGGAGAAAAGGCACACTGCAGTCAACATAAAACAACAACAGCAGCCAGAAAAACCTTAACACAGAAAAACAGGCATATTTAACAGTATTTTCATTGTAAAAAATAGCTTTATGTTTACATCCTCTGCTTTAAGCATTGAGCACAAAATGAAACCCCATTTCAAACAAACAAAATTACTGTCACTGTGTGTTAACACAACCTCTGAGAAATTATTACATGCTTAATGCACTGAAATCTTGGATCCACGTAAATGAATTACCATTGTACTGCGACATGAGGTCATAGAAAACACTGGAAACAAACACGGCCCAAAAGTAGAATTACAGGACCACATTTTGTATGATTGAACACATAATAATCACAAAGAAGTATTTATATGCAGAAAAAAACCCGAAAACGGTACATACAAAAATCCACATGAAACCAATACAGATATCAACAAACAAGGCACATTACAGCGCCAAATGAGGACATGTGCAATATTTACCTTGTATCCATGGTAATAAACCAAAGAAAACCCAGTATTAGATGTTATTTGTAATAGTAGGTTATTTAACCAGAACAAGATTAAAGAGGAAATAAAACGCTAAACTATTGGAAAACGGCAGCTTACAACATTAAGACAGATGACGCGTTTCTTTGTTTCACTTGTCTGCTCCTTAACGTGAACTCCACTCTCGCCTGTCTTTTTTTCTAAAGCCACGCCACATACCCTGAATGCTCTGAGGCCCGACTATGTTGGTGGCCTGATGGGCCGGATACTCCACCCTGGGTCGAGCGATGCCCAGCTGCTCCATGACGCCGTGCAGGAGCCGCTGGATGTCGGCCTCGGACACCTGGTCCGCCGTGCGGGGGCTGCGGGCTGGAGCTCTGCCGAGCTGCAGGCACAGCAGGAGGCCGAGCAACGATAACCGCACCGCGGAGCACATTTCTGTCATCTGCGGGCACAAAAACACAACGCGTATGTGCACGAGACGGACTGTGACGGGCTAATTAGATATGAAAAAAATAAAAAAAATTAAATAAAAGGACCAATATGAAGCGGTTGTAACAGGTCATTACAAACCGTGGAAGGTGGCAGACTATTGTTTGTAAAATGAAAAAGCTCAAGTGCGCAACTCACTCAGTAAACAAAACCACTAAAGCCGATGTAAATAACCTATAAGTAGCCCCCATTATCTAAAAAAACAAACAGCATAATACATAAAAAAGAGTATTTATTTATATTTAATACATCATATGTAGGATTTTACCGTTAGAAAGGCTTCACAAATGATTTTTAAAAAAAGGGATTTCTGTGTATTTTGTTCTTACCTTGTCCGCGCTGAAGGAGGGACCTGCCTGCTGCGCGACACCTGTCAAGCCAGCCTCAGCGGAAACTTACGTTTCCGGTTTCCAAACTAAAATCTGACTTCGCAAATACACCGAGAAACGCTTCTGAAGGCGAGTCTCTCACGTTTTAGCCAAATTCAATCGAACTACAAGTCAATTGAGCCGAAATCAACACGCTTTTTAATGTTCTAGACCTAGTCTGCAGTTTTATTTTGAAGGGAAACCCTCGGCTTCCGGTGTCATCATAGCTGACCATTATGCAACCTTGCAGGAGGATGCGATCCGCTCCGCTACACGGTTCAGAGGCAGTTGCTAGGAAACCAGGAATCCTCTTTCCTCATTGGCTCTTACTTTGTGCCAATTACTCCAGAACAGCTCAGCACTGACACGACAAATCAGCGTACAAACAAGCATATCCGTGCTGTGCTTTTACTTAGCCTGCATTTATGGTTTCATTCCCTTTTTTTTTTTTTCTTTTCCCCCATCCCTTTATCTGGACTCTGCAAAAGCTCACAGGATTTAATAAGGCCTGAATAAGACAGGAAACAGAGACACCCAAAGCCAGAGCCTCTCTGCTCTTTTTAAAAATGTAATTTATTTGATTTGCTTTTCAGATAAACTAATGTTTCCTTACCCTGACCACTTAACAGGAGGAACGTTTTGCCCATAACACACCTTCATGGTGAAGTACATGAATTTATTAAAATGTTGATTGTTAAAATAGTCATATGTCACTACGCTGAGCCACTTTATAAATGTAGTCCTGTTAATCAGAGGTAACAACCTAAACTGATGCGCAAAAAAACCCCAAAACAATATTTGATACATTATAGTGACGTTCGTTTTCTCCAAAGTGTGCGTTGCAGTTTCCCCACAGCAGCGAGCACAGGAGAGCCGTCTGCAGCGTGTCCTCTGGCCGACCTCGCCGAATCTCTGAAAACAACCAGGGACACGAGACCAGCCAGTGACGATTCACTGTACGTTGCTTCTACAGTTCATATTTGCTGATTACTTGACTGTGTTCCCTCTAAAAACTGAATGATGGTTTGTGACGCTGCAGAGATGCGTAGACATGGTCCTCTTTGAATAAAAACGGACATTTTTCCAAAAGGCACAATAATTCATGACTACAAAAACCCCTCTGTTTAGTTCTTGTAGAAATCACATACTTAAGAGCTTTGAAATGTTTTGCTGTCTGATTAACTGGTGTGAGACAATTTAAAAAAAAAAAAAAAATCCCATGAAATTAATAACTACTTTCATAATTTACCTGTTAAGTGGCGTCTTGCAGGACTCTTTGTCAACAGGATTAAAATCTTCCAACAAAGCTGCTGCAGGTCTGAAACCTTGATCTAGAAACAGTTTTAACATCATTACAAACTGCACAAAATAGAAAATTCTCGTCCGTTTACTGCTCTTATTGTCTTCACCTGCAAAAGGCACGCAGGTCCTGAACAGCTGGACGTTGGGGAACATCTTCAGGCCGAGGCTTCTCCTCAGCACTGGTCTGTCTTCTGATTTGGCCCTTTGGTTCTGCTCCGAGACCAGACGCTTGACCTTCGACCTCCCCTGAATCCAGGGTATCATCTTCACAGACTGTATGACTATCATACATTGGAGACGATGGAGGTCAGGAACACACTACCGGCTTAAATCCGCCGACAGTGATTTGCTTAATGACTTTTACCTTGGAAACTGTGCCTCTTGCCGTTTCCTTTCTTCGAGCAGACGTGTTGAAAGTGGAAGTTCACAAGAAACTCCATACTGTCCATTACAGCTTTAGGAATCACACCTAGTAAATGTTGGGATCAAAACATTGCAGATATTAAGCCCATCAAAATGTGCTTTTTTTTTTTTTTTTTTTACCATACAGTATTAAACACTAAATAATTGGTCCCATATACCGAATAGATGAGGATTTTCAATGAAGGTGCGCAAGACCAGAACCCTGAGTTTAAGTCGTCCTTCAGACATCTCCGCCTTGTTTGGAGGCGGTAAAAGACACGGAGCGAAGACTGTAGCGATGTTCGAGCTGGTCATTAAGTTCTCGGAGCATCTGTCAGCACAGAGTGAAGAAAGAGAAAAACGTGATGTTTTTACAGCGCTCGTCGTAGCTCTCAAAAGAGGCCCTGCGATAAATCCAAGCAGTCCACAGATGGAAAAGATAAAATAACTACAATTTTTGTCTTTTCTGTATTTTGTACTCGACACAAATGGAACATATCTGAAAGTAAAATCAAATCATCTGCTCATAATTCATGTCCACTCTAAAGCCCATAAGCTGGACGAGAGGTTACAGCGTAAACATGTAGACGTTGCTTCATTTGAGGGGTCACGAGACAGTTCACAACCAATGGTGAAGAAAACACACCGTTCTAAGGTAATCCGAAGTATCTGCGGGACGAACCGTATCTGTGCCTCTAATTTGAAAGTCGGAAATCATCATTTGTATGTCAAGATACAGATGTACAGTCGGGTACAAATCAGTCTGCATTTTTTCTTATGCATTGTATTTTATGACATTTTTGTGTGAATAAAACGTTTTAAAATCCAATATCTTGTTAGCTAATAGAGTTTCCTAGAAAAGACCATTTTATGGAATTTGTGATGCAAAATTTTCTCTCCAAAAATAACAATTCATGTGATAAATCGTACGAACAGTTCACTGCCGACATAAAAGCACAAGACAATTAATAATTATTGTCCGTTAACTGTAAATAAATGTGTCCTTGCAGTGTGTGGAAACTTGTAGACTCCGAATAAGTAGGCAAAGAGAAAAAAAAGCAAAAAAAAAAGCAGTCTGATCCTTGTAGAGTCGAATCAACTTAAAATCCAGTTGAAATTGTGCGGGAAAAAAATACAACCAGTCCCTCTGAAGTGAGTATTTAGTGTTAAAACAATGATCTCTGTAAACCGTTAACCAGTCTTCACTGCAGAAGTTGATTTTACGTCTCAGGATTTAAAACGTCCCCTCATGATTTGTATGGTGTCCTACCTCCGGGAGATTTTGGAGAGGAAGTCAAACAGGTAGTGCAGACAGGAGGAGTTTCTGGCAGGCAGCAGGCAGGACAGCAGCTGCAGGGCCGCCATCCTGCTGTGCAGGTCAGGCAGCGCCTGGGCTTTGAGCAGAGCTGCGTGGAGTTCGGAGGGAAACAGCAGCTCCGGCAGCTCCCTGCAAAACTGTTTGACCAGAGTGGCCACGTCGTAGGGGGGGGCCGAGGACAGACACCCCTCTCCACAGTTCAGCTTGGCCTAAAACGGACAGGAAAGACATCACAATTCATATCTGCACTTTGAATTTATTTACATCTACTCAGAGACATGCTTTTGTTATTTAATCTGCCCAGTTTGGTATAAAATTTAAAATAGCCATCAGTATGATCATAGTTGAATCAACATCTACAAGTGTTTAAAAAAAAACAACCCAAAAAACCAAAAACAGGAATGTCGTATTGTAGTTTGTTTTAGGTGATTGTACCTAAAAATGTGGCAACTGTGATGTCATTAAAGAACCAGTATTTGCTGAAACCACCAGATGTCGCTGTTGCTCCAGCAAAGATTAAATTATTCTAACCTAACAAAAAAGGTCACAATCTTACCCTGAGGGTCCTAATGCGTGGAAGAGCGCCTGGTTTCCTGAACAGGCCCACAGTCCCGGCACGCTCCACAAGAAATGAGCACGCATCCACCAGAAAGCTGAGACACAAATCATTCTCAAAATGTCTATGTCTAATATTTTGTCCTATAAAATGATACCAACAAAAAACAACTTTCCAGTCTTGCCGTTTTACACTCACCAGGGCACGAGGCCAAACTCAGGAATGTATCGCCGGGGCAAATTTCCCAGAGGAACACCAAAGACCTTTTCACCGCTGATTAACAGTCGGTCTTTTTTCTTCTCTAAGGTCTTCACAGATATCCCGTACAGGACTTGAAGGTGAAACCGAATCACGTTACTGTCGATAACCATGATTTCACCGGAACAACTTAAAAAAAACTAAGCAGTTCAAAGTGTTTCACTGAGTCACCATAATCCCTTTAACTCACAGGGTAAAATCACCTGCGACTGAAGGAGCCGGACTTTATTATGCTCATCAATATCACCTGTGAAGGAAGAGTGGTGCGTTCAGGTGACATGGGGAGGATGGTAGAAAGGAGATTTTCTGGCTTCAAACGTAACTCCCTTCAGATCTTAGGTGGCCATTGATCCATTTTTCAGTCACGACTAAAGAAATACTTGTAGTCATGTTGTAAGCATGATTAAATAAGCACACATTTATCTCTGTTTTAGCCTTTTATCGACAGTAAACTAGTATTTTTCACTTCTGAACAGCAAACTTTTGTAGAATTGCTGAAAACAGTGTCTGACACAACAGAGAGATTTATAAGTTTTACTCGCGTTTCAGTGGTTCAGGGTGAAGAGATCTTAACAACAAGCCCTGAAAATGCAAGTGTGAAAGCATTTGTGTGAATTTATTGTGCACATTCAGTCTAACTCAATGTACCCCAAATGGTAGGCCTACTTCTGCATTTGCTCGGTTGCGGTTTCAAATCGTGGGGGTACAACTTACAAAATTGACAGAGAATCACTGGTCATGAATTAGGGTGTCCATGTAGGCTTCAAATTCTGTCCGTTTTTTTTTTATGTTCTTTGTAATTGGACTTGAGGTTTTTCTGAAATAACGCTAAAAGTTCTGGCCTCGGGTTAGGAAAAGATTTCCACTCTATATTTGGTCCTAATATTCCACATTTTAATACATTGATCGTTGGCCTGACCTGCTGCCATTTCTTTTTTCATTTCAGTAGGTGTATCTATTTTTCAGAATTAGTTGTAATTAATTAAATTTAATTACAGGTTGTTGTTTTTTTGTCCTGAACTTGTTGCTCCTTCTGTGTGTTTAATGTCTGCTTTCAAAAAATGTCCATCAGGATTTGGTTGAAGTTGAACATAAAGAATAAATACTGATGAGTGTGATCACCATTTTAACCAAATATTGTTCTCAACAAGCTGATATATATATATCGTCGGATAGGGTCATGGAAATGCTCGCCACCTGCACGTTGAGACAGACTCCAGTTCTGCAGAATACTGTTAAAAGCAACTATTTTTATTACAACAGTACATGTATATACAGCAAAAGGAACAGTAGAAATAGATACGGAAGAAAAGCTGGTGTGGGCGGTGTCTGGGTTTTTGGTGTTGGTTGGAGATTTAGAAGCACTTCCTGTGGACGATGGAGGGGCCTGCCTCATCGTACTCCTGCTTGCTGATCCACATCTGCTGGAAGGTGGACAGGGAGGCCAGGATGGAGCCGCCGATCCAGACGGAGTATTTCCTCTCAGGGGGAGCGATGATCTGCAGGGAAGGGGAGAGGTGGAGGTGAGGTGGAGGTGAGTACGAGATTACATTCACAATAGTGATATATATTGAACTCGTCCACTTCCTCTTCATCACAGGAGGCTTTGACCCGTCGGGCTCACCTTGATCTTCATGGTGCTGGGGGCCAGGGCGGTGATCTCCTTCTGCATACGGTCAGCAATACCAGGGTACATGGTGGTACCGCCGGACAGCACGTTGTTGGCGTACAGGTCCTTACGGATATCGATGTCGCACTTCATGATGCTGTTGTACGCGGTCTCATGGATACCAGCAGACTCCATACCTGGGAAGGTGAGATGTGAAAAGGTAAGCGCCTGAACGCCTCATAATGAAGTGTGTACTAACTCAAGAATAATAAAAAAACAAAATACTGATCATAGCCTGATATTATTTGCAGTGTTTTGGAGTAAAAGAAAAAAGCAAAAGGCAAAATATGAAACTGAAGGTCTTTTCTATTTAGCTTAAGCACTTTATAAACCTTTAACAAACAACTTTATACCATAGTATACTGTTACTGTAAGCAGATATATGAGCATTGTATGTATGTGTTATTCAATGCAGTATTTGTCATAAATTATAACTTTTCCTATTTCCTATTAATACAACAACTGTATATTGCCTGTTATTATTTGCTTCAATCTGCTTGCAACTACATTAAAGTGTGTTTTAAACTATTAATATTAAATATCAAATGCTGCCTACATGCTAGATAAGGGATGTTAAAGGAAAGTGTGATTGATTTCTGCTACTACTTTTTATTTTTCACAGATTATTGGGCCAAATCATCAGCAATTTTTTTGGATATTGTTAAAAAATTACTTTCCTACCCTGTTATCGTTATGAAATCAATTATTATGACTATAATATTACTGTGTGTGTATTTGCGGTGGCTCACCGATGAAGGAAGGCTGGAACAGGGTCTCGGGGCAGCGGAAACGCTCGTTGCCGATGGTGATGACCTGACCGTCGGGCAGCTCGTAGCTCTTCTCCAGGGAGGAGGAGGAGGCGGCGGTGGCCATCTCGTTCTCGAAGTCCAGAGCCACGTAGCACAGCTTCTCCTTGATGTCGCGGACAATCTCACGTTCAGCTGGAGGGAGAATAAAGTGTCAAAGTTCAGTCAAACAGTCTCTCAAGACAAATAACCAGACACTCTGAGAAATGAATAGATTCATTCATGAGTAAATGCCCCTTCAGTCACGATTTCAAAGTATAAAACAACTCATTCATTCTCTTATAAATGAAAAGTGGCATTTATATTCATGATTATATGCACTACTTTTTGCTGCTACTTGGCCTAATGTGACCAATAGCTTATGGTTAACGGACGTTACGAAGTCAGTTCCTGGACTTCACTCATTCCTCTGTTATGTTTCAGCCTGTATTTTCATTACCTGGTTGCGGGGAGTTAAGGAAATTGTAAGTAAATTAGTTACATTACTTTACTTTTGTGCACTACACAAAAGTTAACATACAAAACAATTGACATCGCATTGTTATGAATAAAACTAACCTACTCAATAGAATATACAATAGCCAAATTAGCTCCACCTCGACCAACTGCAGCATTCAAACGTTGCCTACTCATAAATGAATGAATAATAATAATGATTAAATAGCCTATATAACCAAATAAAAATAACCTCTGAAAAGGGCTATTCTGCAAAATATTTTACCAATAGTAATGTTTTACTGAGTTAAATTTGAATGCAGTGGTTTGACTTGGAGGTATTGTGACTTTACTTTGGATTATTATTACTTTTACTTCAGTAAAAGATTTGAGTACTTTACTATTGAATTTCAGGTGCCATCGTTGAACAAAAGTGACTGAATATAACCTTTTAGAAAACATTTCAATCTTAAATTGAATCCGTTTTTTTTTTGTTTTCAGGCAATTGTTTCAGACTGCTGGTTGTGAAGCCTTCTTACCAGTGGTGACGAAGGAGTAGCCACGCTCAGTCAGGATCTTCATCAGGTAGTCAGTCAGGTCGCGACCGGCCAGATCCAGGCGCATGATGGCGTGGGGCAGAGCGTAACCCTCATAGATGGGCACGTTGTGGGTCACACCATCACCGGAGTCCAGCACGATACCTGTCCGACGAAAGACGCAGTTTGTCAGAGGAGAACGTATAAAGTGTGAAGTTTAGTTGTTCTGCGATGTTGAGGAGTCAAAGACCTTTGGCAGAGACTCACCGGTGGTACGACCGGAGGCGTACAGGGACAGCACAGCCTGGATGGCCACGTACATGGCGGGGACGTTGAAGGTCTCAAACATGATCTGGGTCATCTTCTCCCTGTTGGCCTTGGGGTTGAGGGGGGCCTCAGTCAGCAGGGTGGGGTGCTCCTCCGGGGCCACACGGAGCTCGTTGTAGAAGGTGTGGTGCCAGATCTGTGAAACAAGGACAGGCAGGAGGAATTGTAGCAGATGTAGCACTTCTCCACTCATTTTCCAATCACGTAAAGTAACCCATGTAGAAACATCAGTGCCACTTGCGTCTCACCTTCTCCATGTCGTCCCAGTTGGTGATGATGCCGTGCTCGATGGGGTACTTCAGAGTCAAGATACCCCTCTTGCTCTGGGCCTCGTCTCCCACGTAGCTGTCCTTCTGACCCATACCCACCATCACACCCTGCGAATGAAGGAAAACGCATCTCAGAAAAACTCAAGATCGAGACGGACACCACCACAACTACCTGCAGAAATGTGATCTTTCAGAAACTTAGGGTCCTCTTTCGTTAGTCTAACCTGGTGACGGGGGCGTCCAACAATGGATGGGAAGACAGCACGGGGAGCGTCATCACCGGCAAACCCAGCCTTGACCAGGCCGGAGCCGTTGTCGCACACCAGGGCGGTGGTCTCGTCGTCGTCACACATGTTTGGTCTGTTTTTGGCTGGCCTTCTGCAACAGACGGATGGAGACGGGAACAATGTGATTCAAAGAAATGCTTCATTTTGTCTGGATCAGAATTACAGTTCAAGGTTCTTAGTAAGAACAGAGTGATTATTTTCAGCAGGAAAGAAGATCCCCATCATGTTTAAAGGTGTAATATTTCCATTTAAAGTCTAAAAGGAAGATCGTTTCGCACAAAAACAAAAACAAAAACAAAAAAACATGCAACTCTGAGAAACAATGTCGCGCCATGTTCAGTGTGAAAACACCTCTGAGTGCTCTAATCTCATCTCCGATTCTTACAGCTGCCCGAAAAGCCAAAACGGGACATGGCCCAAAGCCCCACACACACTCTCGGGTCTATTTTCAGCGTCGGGACTCTTGTCGCCCCCCCCCCTCCGCCTCTACAACCCCTCCTCTGTGTCTCATCATTAAGCCAGAGCCGGTTAACAGCTGAGGCGGTGTGTCTTTTGACAAGTGGCAGCGGAGGCCTGTGTGTCCTCTCAGCTGTCGCCACATAGTGGACTCCTCTGTTTAGATCCGGACCATGTGCTCTGATCCTTTCCAGGATCTCTGGCCTCAGCCTGCCTCCCAAGTGGCAGCATCATCGTCCTTCATGGAGTCCTCCCCGTTCAAATCCACAACTGGAAGAGCGGTTTCATAGCTGCTGTAGTATTCACTGTAATGCTTTCATGGAATTCAGCCTCATAATGCAAATGAGACTAATGAAGCAGAACTTTGATGAAGGCATCGTTACAGTGACAGTTTTTCTGTCAGCTTGACCAAAAGTCTACATGAGCAAAATATGATGTCACTATTGACAATACCTGGAGATCACACTTCTATCTATCCAGCCTAAAATCTCCCCCCTGATGTTCCTGTAGAAGATTGAGTCTGATATTTCAGGCTAAAATTGTTTAACTTTTGTATATTTTTGCAAATTAGTGCCATAAAAGGAGTTAGACACAGAAAACTTGCAATCAAACTTAACTTTAAAAGCATTTTTTATGAAATAATAAAAATAAATTGGATTACACTTTACCTCAATGTGCCTATGATATCATATAACTAAATATTGTCATTACGAGATTGGGCAACTTGATAAAACAATTTTTTTTCAATTTTTAAGAAAAGCATTCACTTTAAGCTGTAAAGAGCTTAAAGAGTTCTTATCATTTGAATGCAGATAAGACTTCCATTTGATAAAGTTCCCACAATAAATAGTATGTCAGAGGAGTACTTTCCCTGCTATGGATTACATCTCATGTGAAACACTGATTTCTTCAGCTCCTCTGGTATTTAAGAAGTCAGTTTTAAGTTATCTATCTATTCTATTTATAGAAGTATATCAGCGCTAATTGAACCTCAAGCTTTCTCAGGTTGTATCTGACCTTAGTTAGAGATGCTTGCCTGTGACTCCATAGCAAGCATCTCACATCCTGCATCCTTAACCTCACATCCTTTTTCACATTCTCCAGATACCGCAACAGTCTCTGAATCGTTCAACATCAAATTCTCCCCACTTTTCTCCCATCCTGCCCTGTTCTCATTCATCCTTCGCTAACAACAAATCATACAAGACTCAAACAAGAATCAAAAACAACTCCAAACTGTAAAATAAAATACTGCATATCCATGATGTGGCAGTAATATCTCCTAGTGGCAGCATCTACTCATCTTCTCTGACCCCAAACAGCTGAAACACAGAAAGCAGACTGAAAAAGGGGGACTCACCAAGTTGTAACCACAAGACTGGAGTTTCCACTGGGACAAAGGGGCGAGGGTGCGAGGGGGTCCTTAAATATGTCTCAGCGTCCTGAGGCCAGGGGCTGGTGGGCGGGCTCGGGAGTTCACACAAGCCCAAATTAAGTGCTGCTCAGCAAAATGGTTCAGTAAAGTGGATCCTGTGTCAGGGACACCACCAAACTGGAGAGACGTTGCCTTGGAGATGAAAAAGCCACCGACTGAAGTAAGAAATAAAAAGCAGCACGTGGGACTTCTATTGAAGATGGATGATTCTGTATAAGGACTGAAAAGTTTGAACAGGTTATGTGTGATAAATGATGTCATATATGTATGTTATCTTTGACTGATGACCTTTATGTTACATTTAAATGGCAAAATTAACTTTTGAGACAAAAAAAACACTCATTTGAACACAAGAATACTGTATCTAATGTTACTTTAGGTGGCAAATTACTTATGTGGATTCTTTCAAATTCAAAGCTGCAGGCAGATCAGTACATTTAAAAGCTATATCATTTGTAATAAGTTCAGATTCCTGCTTCACACGTAGCAGCATCTTTTCTCCCACTCATACTTTGTGGCGCTGCCCCTCAGGTCCCTAAGGATGTGTTAATATGACTAAGCTCCAACGGGGCACTGTGCGTGTGCGCGATCGCCGGGTGTGATGGTAATATGAGATCTCGCCTGAGCAATCTGGTTAAGGAGCCGTCTGAGGGAAACTGCCGGTGACGGTTTGCCAGTGTTGTGGCATGTGTGAAGATGGATGGAGGAAAGGGGAGGGGAAGGGGGGGGGCCCAAAAACATGCCAGACAGCTGAGAGGCAATATTGTAAGGAGGGAGGGAGGGGGGGTTCGGGAAGGCCAGTGCCCAGACCTCCAACAGACGACAGATCTCTGGGACGGCCTGTGCAGGGAGCGTCTAGGAACAGTCCTCGGCTCTGATTGGCTCCAGTGTCTCCTTTTAGGGAAATGGAGTGCAGCAGGTGCCAGCGGCTGCACGTCGCCACACACCGAGGGGTACAGAGCGGCGGGCCAGCTCGGGCTCCTGATTCGTCACCTCATGCTGCAGCCCTATCCGGTCCCCTGTGAGTGCAATGAGAATGTAAATACCCTCCACACCATCAACACTCTGAAATACTCCATTTGTAGCCATGTGCTGCGATGTACCTCAGAAAAGAGACACTACTAACCTACTTGTTTATTTCTATTCCAGGCTTTTTCATAACGGAGACCTCAGGTACCTTCAAATCTTGCATCTCGGGCATCTGATGACACCGTGCGTAAAGTGAATCACTACAATCTGTACAAGTTAGGCTTATTTTTGAGTGTAGTTTTGTGAGTCTTGTATTGTAACGGGGGTAAAATATCTGACCAGCGATCTCAGTATTATCCACCCAATAAAAGAGAAATAACTCTCAGTTTAAAGTGTCATTTGGGATGACATCAGCAAGCACGACAGGCATGTTCGGCCCGTGTTGACGTTGAATGTACGAGACGCGGTCATATCTGAGCTCAATGATGTTCTTCTATATTTAAATGTTACAGCAGCAGCAGAGAGAGAGAGAGAGAGAGAGAGAGAGTGAACACAGAGCTTCTGGAGGTTTTTTTTTTTGCCCTCTGATGGTCTGCAGCAACAGTCAGCAGTGCAAGAAGCATTTAGATCATGAACACACACACATAGATCAGATATTATGGATGAAGAGAAGAGAAAGTAGAGCATTCAAATATTTACTTCATTGCATTACCTTAAGATGAACTGTAAAAATCAAACAAAAAAAATGTATCAGGGTGGCTCCTGTCTTAAGGTATATTATATTTAGTGGTTTAAATTATTGAAGAATGTAACACTTAAGTGGTTCTTTTAATATTAAACTTATTGTGATTGAGTTCATTCGAACTGCTTCACATCTCGTTCTGCATTTAATCTAGAGCAATGCATCATGTTGTTTGCAAAGTCTTAATATAAGAATTAAACAGTTAGTCTAACTGAAATCAATAAAGTGGAGATAAACGTACAATATGTCTTTTTTTTTTCTTTTTTTTTTCTGTCATGGAGTTTAGTTCTAAAATGGAAAAACTCAAAAGTACCTGAAAACCGTACTTCAGTGCAGTACTTGAGTAAATCTATTTAATTACTTTCTACCGACGACAGTCCAAATTCATTGCAAAGCATCAATCATTTATAATTTCATTGACTGTCTGGTGAATAAAACAAATTGACAACAAAGAAAGCAGTTCAACGTGAGATTATTATCATGACCTCGGTGGTAGGATTCTGAATGAGTTGACAAGATTTACACCAATAAAACCTGTTCAATTGAACTAATTTCTGCTGTATATGTTTCAAGTGTGTGCTTAACACAACCTAACTTGTTCTGTAACTGAGCTGCATGTTTAAAAAAAAAAAGTAGAGACATCACATAAGTCTTTGGGTGAAACCGCTGCTGTGTTTTGTCAACAGCTCCCTTCAAGTCGGAGAAGCACTTTTTGGCAGAGTGGAGTCTTTATCAGGGCTGAAATGGGCCATGGTTTTCAGGGACATTCATCCTTATAAGGGAACGTAGGAAGCACACGGTTTGTCCGTCTTGACAGCTGCCCCCCACCACCGCCGCCGCCACCCTGCACTCCCCCCCCCCCCTCCACTTCCCAACACACACACACACACACACACACTTAACCAGCTGTTAGTAACAACTGCTTCTGACCAGTGTCTCTAACGTAGACAGGGGTTTGTTTACCATTTGACAAACCTTTTTCTCAGAAAAAACATTGTGCGACACCTGAGCAATATATTTGAAGAAAAGAAAAACTCCCAATTCTTCAGTGTTTGACGGCTGGAAGTTTAAGATTATAAGATTTGATGAAATCAAGCTGATGACCTTCAGTTACATTCAGTTTCACGTGTATATTTTTAATTTCTATGAATGCAAGTATTTCAGATTGAGTAAAAAAAAAGAAAGAAAGAAAAGAGTTCATTGTCTGATCGTCTGATGTTTTGCACATTTCCATAACAGCAGACTATCACTGTCCCTACAGAGGAGTACATTTTGGAAGCAGCTCCCGACAATGATCAGTATTCTTTTCTCGGCCCTGCAGCTCTGCTCCTGGCACCGACAGCCGTTATTGTAATGTGCCACATGCTCGCTGCAAACAGCTGACGGCTCGGCGGCGTTTGACAAACTGCTTGTTGGTTGAAATGTTAATCAGCGCAATCACACCAGTAGACATTTAGTCGTCGTAAATCATTCTCCACGAGTAAAGTGACACAAAACAATTCAACAGCAGCTCATGTCTTGCCAAAAAATGATCAACAGCTCGCTAAAAAAAATTTCCCCTTGTGGGATTAATAAAGTAACTATCTATCTAAATCGGTTTCCACAAAAACTGAACCTTCATGAAGGAGGGATTTATTAGTTTTAGCTCGATGTACAGAAATAAACTAACAACTGTGTGAACAGTCCCATGATGTTCAACTGACTGCACAACTACTGTCAAATATATGTATGAATAAACATGTAAACAATAGTGGATATGCTATAAACAATTAATAATTTCTGATTCATTTCAATTTCTGTCAATCAATCAATCAAATGACAGAAAATACATTGGCAACAATATATATTCCCTTTTAAGTGTGGAATTCATATATAATCCACCTCTTTACAGAAAACTGAACTTTTATTTCCCCTGTTTTACTCAGTAATTATTATCACACTCATGTAACGTCCTGTAATTGTTGGTTATGTGTGCACACCGATTGAAAAAAAAAAAAAGTGGTTAATTCAAATGAGATGTTATGTATCACTACACATGGCAAACCAACCAATCATCCTCTGAGCAGCCCTCTTTCATTATCACTGTGCTTTCAGTACATGACGAGGTGCGTTTCAGTGAGTGCAGTGCAGAGCAGACACCATCGACTGCCAGCGGTTTCTCAGATAATGCCGGCTCTATAAATATATGGAGCGCTTTGAAAGTTTCCATGTCAGCGCTCCATTGTCCTGTGCCATGAGGGGATCTACAAGACCACTTGTGTGTGCATGTGTGTGCGTGTGTGTGTGTGTGTGTGTTATAGTGTGTAAGTGCGCAGTAGTGGGATGTTGAGCCGTGAGGAGGTCCCTGCAGGAAAGATTGCAGTGCCTTTCAAAGAGTGACACCAGGTACATAAAAGTGCAAGCGATATGGCAAGTATATGTGCCACATCTGAGCAGGATCATAAAACATCTTTATTTATCTTCAGTATGTAGGGGCCTCATTGTAACTCACGATTCGGATGTTTTAACTTTTTTAATTGAGGCCAATAAGAAAAATAAATATAACGCTGTTGGGATTCACGTCAAAGCCACAGCTGCTATGATCATAGATATCATTGTAAGACACTAAAAAGTAACCAGCCTACTGGATAATAATGGCACACCTGAACCCTGCAAAGTCAAGCGTGAAATTACTTTTACCAAAAATAAACAAACAAAAAAAACAAATCTGCAATTTCTAAATAAATGGTTTAAGTAAACCCAAATAATTGAGGTGGATGAATATGAAATGCTCACTTCACTGTGCTTGTACTCGCATGTTTAATTTTGAGCACTTTTTTAACATAGCGTACTACCATCATTTCTTCTGCAGAATAGTACCCTTTGAAAATTATGGTTTTTTTTTTAGAAATATAATTCACAGAAGTAAAGAATGGTTGATGAATATGAAATAAAACACCATGCAGGTCTCGTCCTTGTTTGTGGTTTTTAGCTGTTCCTTACTCACGACAATAAGTGTGGATTACGTGAAATGACGCGTTACGTTTCCATCTTACGTTCCAGTGTCCCGGCAGCTGAGCCTTAGCAACCGTAGTGAGTCCCTAGCAACGGTAAAGACGACAAGGAAGCCATTTCTTATACGGTTTTTTTTTTTTTTTTAATGAAGATGGCACATTTTTTTTCCCTCATAAATGTTGGCTATTTCTGTTGTCAATAGTCTAATAATAAATCTAGTCATTCAAGTCATTTAAACTTTTAGTTTGAAAAAGAAAAACATGGAGGACAGAAAGCAAGAAACTCATCCCAAACGAATTTTTATCAACGACGTCGACGGATATTCCTCCAAGCACATCGCCAAGGTGAAGAAGAGAAAGCCTGTATTTATTGTTGTTGGGGGGGGGGAAGAAAAAAGCCCACTACCGGGTAGTCCTCCAGTAATGTTTCTTACCTATTTCGACAGTATTTATCAACGTACGTAGCGGAAGAGATGTCTGAGGACGAGGACGAGGAGGATTCCGCTACACGAGGTGAACCCGTTTTCCAAGTCGTGGGAACTGTGTCCTCCTCTTCCTCCGAGGATGAAGAGTCAGGCTGTCTGGAGCTGTATACGGTAAGTCAGGCATAAAATAATAAATTAATTAAAAAAAAATTTTTTTTAAATGGATATTAAATGCTGGATTTTTTTTTTATTTCTTTGTTAAAAGAAATGCATGTTGCTTTACGCAGTGGTGGGAAGGAAGTGTAAGTTAATTCATTTTAAGCATATGATCGACTTGGACATGATTTGATTAATTGCTACAGTTTTAATACACTTTTTTTTGGTGCAAAATTCAAATACTTGTCGTTAATATAATAATGTCACATGTATGATATCCTTCGGTACGATCCTTAGGAGTAGTTCATTCTGCATTGTTGGCTCTTTTACTTTTATTTAAGTACATTTGAATGCAAGAATTAATTGTAAAAGAGATTAAAAAAAAAAAAAGTTTTTATCCAAACAGGGACATCTTGAAGTTAAATTGTATTTCTGCAAATAAAATCCAAAATATTCTAACACAACCTCCTTTTGTAGTCACCAACCATGGATGAGCTCCTTCAGCACCTGCTGGAGTGTGACGTGGTCGTGTACAACGTTTCAGAAAGTGCAACGCAGCAGCAGGTTGAAGAAGCAACGTGGGTACTGACAGGTGGGGGACTGAGATACAGGCTTATGTTTTGGTGGCTTAATGAGATCCATATCTCTTAAAATATATATATTTGTTTACAAACAGCACTTTTGGCTGAGATGAACAACTTCAATTCTCGGAAAATATTCATCTTAGTCTCCACTGTCATGACGTGGGCCGTGACCAAACCTCGAAATGCGGTGAGCCTGCACGGGGAAGATTTGGGGCAGACTGTCGACTTGTCAGGTTCCTGAAACAAAAGGTGATTTTTTTTGTTTTGTTTTTTTCTCCTCCTAAGGATGAAACAGATGGTGTGATATCAGAGAAAGAGTTTCGAAGAAGAAGGCCTCACCCCAGTTTCAGAAAACACGACGATCTGGAAAGACTCGTGTTAAATTTGCCTCAAGCGGTACGTAGACGCTGATGATAATCTCAATGTTCTTCAAAACACATGACAACATTTCAGTAGCAGTTTATTCTGCTTTCGTAACAATTCGGTGCAAATTGTTTTCATGAAAACATCTGTCCTGAATTTGACTCTTCCAGAAAAAGTCCAAACTCAAAGGTTATGTTGTGGCTAGCGGTCTTCAGTACGGAAAGGGAGAGAACCTCTTTCACTACTTTTTCAAGGTGGATATTAACAAAATAACCTCGGTGACACGTTATACTACGTGTCTTTGTTGATACTGCCGGTGTAATTTTGTATTTTCTTCCAGGTTTCTTGGTTGATGCAGCTTCCAAAAGTTCCCATTTTTGGAGAGGGCACAAATCGTATTCCGATGATTCACGTATACGACCTCGGAGGGTGATTTTAATCAACTGTCCTCTTACATACATCTGGAGGTAATCGATGCAGAGCTGAACTGACTGTGTTTGTTTCACAGAGTGATACAAAACATCATCGAAATCAAGCCAAGGTTGAAGTACATTCTTGCCATCGATGATTCCACGAACACTTTGGAGGATATCGTAAAGGTAATCTTTGTAATAAACAATCATGCCGCGCATGGCTGCGGTAGAATGTGTTTCTGATCTTTTGGCAATGAAAGAAAGAAAATTGTTCAAATTAACACAAAAACAACCTGTTCTGACCTCCAATCTCGTTAGATGATAAGTGATGTGCTTGGGCCAGAACAAACTCACAACTTACCAATGCAGGAAGCCATCGACATGAAGGCATTCAAGGTGCAGTCCGTGATTATTGTTATTATTATTTTGTGTTTGTTTGTGCCTCTCATAAACATCTGCATCATGTTGCCCCTCTGCGGTACATTGTTGCATCGGTATTTCACTCAGAAATATTTGGTGTTAAACATATTGTGAATCATTTTTTCGTCTCCCATTTCAGCCAGAGGAACTGGAGTGCCTAAATATCAACCTCCGCCTGGACGCTTCTATTGTCAAAGACACTTTCAACATGCACTGGACGTCTGAAGTGGGGATGGTTAATAACATGGAGAGCATTGTGGAGGAATACAAAGAGACCATGCGGCTGTTTGTGAGTGTACAAGTCCTTTAAATAAGAGAGTTACAATCATTACTCGTAGTTGTATATGGCCAGTTTGTACTGGATACGGTTTATACAAGGCTTCAAAGCATCTACTGATGCTTTGTATCCCAAAATCCCAGAATATGTACTTAAGTCTCAGTCGTACGTGCATGTGGCCATGACTCCTTTCTTTTCCATTTATTTTGCAGCCAGTAAGAATCTGCCTGGTTGGACCTCCAGCTGTGGGGAAAACCACTATTGCAGAGAAGCTCTGCCATCGTTACCAAATACGTTACATCAAGATCGAAGTCATCATCGAGGAAAAGATCGCACAACTGGTCAGCGGACCTTGTGTTCAAGGCAGATTTCATTTGTCTCTCACTGCCCCAGTGAAACTATGGGAAATATACTGCCCTCTTGTGGAAGTTCTTAAAGAGGAAATGAATAGTTCGAGTCACTTTGACCTTTTATATCAAATCTATGACTTTGACACTCCTCTATGGCAGCAGTGACATATGACATGATAAACATTAAGCATTAATGTGTTATGTCGTTTTCTGTGTGCTGCAGAAGGAGATAGTGGCTGAAGTTGACACTGAAAATGGTAGCAACGAGGAACAGAAAGCTGCACAGAAACAACTGGATGATATTTTTACAGGAATGGCAATAACTGAAGGTTGGTCATAGAAACACAGCCGTGAATAAGAACTATCAAAACCACTTTGAGTCGACGCTTGTGTCGTTAAATCCACAGTTTGTTATGGGATGTGCTCATTGGAAAAGGATTATTTTACTGAAACTTGTTGGATTTGATGTTTCCGTGGCTGTATTTTAAGTGTATTGTTGAACAGAGTGCTTTAGTTTCTCGCTTTTTGTTTAAACCAGTGTTTTCCTCCATCAGGTAAAGTGGTTGACCGTCCAGGTTTTCGCATTTTACAAGAAAAACTGAAGTCTAAGCCGTGTAAGAATCAAGGATTTGTCCTTGATGGCTTCCCTAAAATTTACGAGGAAGCAAAGGTGATTTTTGCTGGTGAGTTTCATCTATGAATTTAGTTGTTGCTAAGTTCAATTGAATTCTTTGTGCTAAAGAGTATCACGTGTTTCAGATGAAGATGCCAAGAACCAGGAATCGGATTCGATGACCAGAATTCCAACGTGCAACAAGAACATCATTCCAGGTTGTCGATCTGACATTAAATCACCACTAAAGTCTAACAGAATTAACTTATTTGCAAAACACTCAAACAATTAAAAAAAATTTATATGTTTTTCAGGGCATATTTTTGCCATAAATGCATCCGATGATTTTCTGATAAATCGAGTACAAGGACTTCCAGAGAGCGTGGTGGAGAAAATGCACTACACCCAGAATGAATTCATCCCTCGCCTGGCGACATACAGACAACTCAGTGAAGCTGAGGAAACACTGCTGGACTACTTTCATGAGCTTGAAATTCACCCAGAACAAATTGGTACGGCCCTCAAAGCCATATTGTTACATATTAGGATACAAGGAGTCAGACAAGTCAAGAACAAAATCACAAATATGGATTAAAAAAAAAAAAAAAATCCTACTAAAACAAATCATCAGTGAGAAAAATGCATAAATGGCAAGTCATAAGTAGAATGATAAAAATGACTCCCTCCAGTATGTGGTATATCATAAAAGATCTGTTTGCGCTGCACATTTTACTTTTGTTTTGCCTTTTGATCACCGAATTTATGCTACAGTGCAATACAGCAGACTTATTGTCTGTTTCTTTGCATTAAAGTTCAACTTGTTCCTCCCCAGAGGTCACCACAGATGATCCAGAGTACACAGACGTTCTGGAGAAGATCGCAGAGACGGTGGGGGTTCCCAAGAATTACGGACGGAATCAAGAAGAATGGGAAGAGGAGAACCGGAGAAAAGAAGAGGAGAGGAAGCAGACACTGGCTGCAGAGGCCGCTGAGAGGAAACACAGGAAGGAGGCGGCGCTGGCTGAGATGGTTGCTCAGTATGAGGACTGGGTGAGCTGAGCGAGGAAGACTCGAGTGTAACATTCACACTCGGTCCAGCAGAGGTCACGCTAACCGTGAGTACAATTATTTGCTCTATTAGCAGAGGAATTTGTTGGAGGTGACGCGACAGGAGGGTGAGCTGCTGGAAGCTCGCTCTCTTCCTCTGAGGAACTACCTGATGAAGTACGTGATGCCCCCGCTCCAGGAGGCCATGGTCGAGTGCTGCAAGATCAAACCGGACGACCCTGTCGACTTTCTGGTATTTACACAGCAGACCCTCCACTATATAATACACTGAAGATCAGGGAGTAGCAGTTCAAATTGTACAAGTACATTGTGTTTTGTTTTTGCAGGCTGAATATCTTTTACAGACGAGTCAACAGAAGTAAATATAACCCTAATGACAACATCTGACCTCCAGCTGCAGGTTTTCAAGCTGTTCAACAGTAAACAACGACATTTGAAAGTATGGTATGAACAAAGTTTGTTGATACCAGTTTTATGATTTAATATTTAATATCGTGACATAAAATTAAAGCAGTGATGCATTGTTGTTACTGGCTTATGATAAATATGAAAACGTTTTGATTACATGCTTGTTAAAAAAAAAAGAAATTCTGTGGATATATGTAATGTATTTTATAGTTACATAAGTGATAAATATTGTATACAAACTCCAGCTGAAAAGAAACTTAATCCTTCCCAGAAATCACATTTAAGGAGAGTACAGACTGGAAAAACCTATAATATTTCCAATATTACCTAGATCTTAAGTAAAAGTAGATACCATGCTGTAAACCTGATATATGCTGCATATATTAATGCCTTTTGGTTGATAAAAAAACAAAACTTAAACACCTGCAAAAAATAAATAAATTAAAAAACATTGGAGAAATCTCAGGTTTCAGCCCTGTTATCTTTTCTAGGTTTGCTTTTTCAACACTAGGTGGCGCAAGGAGTCTTTCTATAAACTTCACACAGTATGAAGAGAAAAAAAAAGCACTTGAAATAAAGTGATTATTTTTCTAAATCCAACCCAAAGACAAGACAGTGCTCATGTTTTATGTTCTGAAACGTATGGGTTTTCTCCTTGCTGCGCTGAATATATTAGTCTGGCAGTGGGGAAAGAAAAATGAAGGCCTTTGTTCTGATATTGTTGTAAACGGTCTCATAAAGTAGGAATGTGTCGCTCCAGTTGTTGTGGTTATCAAAGACAAACTGCAGACACCAGTTTGTCTTTGTAGTTAGTTTGTGGTTGAGGAGCTGTCTGCAGCCTCACTTTCAGAATATAAAAATAAATCTGTCACAACTGAGCAGGAGGAAGGACCCGAACGCACAACTCAAGTCTTTAAGACTTACAGATACATGATGGAACAAAGTCCACAGAGGGAAGAAAACACGAGGACAAACAGTCACAGGTCATCAGCACTTTAGGTGGTGATGACAATATTTCACATTTTGTTGAGCACTGAAATGGCGACACTAATCTCTAGTCTTCACTACATATATATATATTATATCAGTCTGGACATGGATGTAAACTGCAACTTATATATATATATATATATATATATATAATGTTAATTTTATGGCAAACAGAATTCTGGTCACCTCGCGAACATCCACTCTCCTTTTAACTCCGTCTTGGTTTCCGACCACCTGCTGAGGCAAATGCTTGGCTCTTCAGCTGATAAACGCTCCACTATGTTCCCCGCCGACTGTTTGCTGCCTGTCCCGTAATCAGAGCAGTAACGGTGAGTATGTGGCAGAGAGCCAAAAATAATGAGCTGAAACATCTCAAACTGAGCTGAGGAGAGCTGCAGATTCAAGTGACAATTCTCAATCAAAATACTGACTAGAGAAGCTTCAAGTCCACTTGCATTGTTGAATCCCGATTGGAAACTTGTTGACAAAGCAGACAAAGAGAATCGGGGAGCACGTGTGAAGGTTGAGGACTGCTGGTGGTAAAAGGTGGGAACACACCGACAGGCAGGCTGAGAACCAGGCGGTAAGAGTGCAGAAATATTGCACTCTTGTGTTTAGGGGCAGTAAATTAAGCCACAGGCATTTGGACTGAATATTAAAAGTGACAAGGGTAAAAAAAAAAAAAAAAAAAAAACAGGTGATAATTAGCATGAGGTGAAAGGGTCGTGCCCAATCAGCCACAATGAAAGTGTTGGCGGTGGCACTGTGGGAGCTACAGCGGTCCGGGAGAAGCATATTAGGACGGACTTCCCCTGCAGTGAGCAGGTCCAGCTCTGTCACTGGCGTTTAATTTCATATTTATGGGGAGAAATGACGAGTTGTTCTGCCAAACTCCTCGCGTTTCCCATAACTCGTGTGATGTGTTCAGCATATATGTGCGGACGGTGCAGCTTACACTCCAAAAATCAGCCAGCCCCGTCCTCGTTTCCAGTATTTTACTACTGTGAGAGAAGGATATTATCCTGCCTATTAAAGTTTTATTTTATTTTTTTCTTTCCCCATTATGCACTGTGGGCAGGCTTGAAGTAAAAAAAAAAAAAAATAGTTTGCAAATGACATGCTCCATTGCATGCTGGGAAAATGACCTCTTTATGAGACTCACTACCCATCCACTTCATATCTGTTGTATTGCCACAACTACTACTCTTTCATCTGGTTATACTGGGCTGTAAGTAAACAAGGGTAAAACGCTCAGTGCTTTTTGAGGCTGTGCTCTGGCACAGTGGCGCTAAATCCCCAAAATCAGTATGCAAACGTGCTCCTCGTAATAATGCTGACATGATAATGCTAAGAAGGTATAACCATAGGCTGTATATTAAAGTGGATGTAGCTTCCGGGTCTGAAAAGTGAGGCTAATGCTAAAGTGCCTAAACTGCAAAACCGCAGAGTCTCCATAGACTCCCATTCAACTTCTCATAGAATATAAAAGTCTTGAACCGTTTTCATTGCGGCGTCGTTCGTTACAGTCACTCCTTCTTATTAGTTTTCTGGAGGCCGAACTGAAAATAATCCCATCATTCACAAACCCCCCCCCCCCCCCCCACACCCCCACCCCGCCGCCCATCTCGTCCAAATATGGTCACTTCTGGCTCCGAAACAGCAACATGGCGACGGCCGTGAATCCAAACCCGAGGCTTCAGAAGCTCACAAACCAATTTTTGCGCTCGCTTCCGAATCCGAGACGCACGACAAGTAAAGGCCGCGATGTAACGAATGTCACCCACCTTTTGATTTTCATGATAAACTACGCTCCGTTACGTTATGACTCGGTAAGCTGACAGGTGACCTCACACCTCCTCCTCCCCCCTCCACCCACACCCCGCCCTTTCTCCTTAATGAATAGAAAATATACAACGAGAAAGTTCAGCCTCTGACACCTATCCCCGCTGGCAGCCAGAGGTCACTGTCTGGTCCGCCGCAAATGGCTGCTCTCCAGTGGAAAACCTTTAATGCCAGATGCCAGAAATAACAAGACGAGTGAGAACGTTCACCTGAACAAGCGTCAGACGGAAAAGGTAGGTTTAGTTCTGCGGCGCCGGGGCGTCGGCTGGAACGCCGAAGATTAAAGGTGGAAAGAAAGACCTCTTCCCTTGACCTTTTTAAATTGCCTGTTATATTCAACTCGTCTCTTTTTCGGGCACTTTTTCCTTCACAGCGCTTCCCCCTTTTTTTTTTTTTTTTTTCTTGGATACGAAATGTCGTTCTCAGCTTTGTTTCGGTGGACTTTCGTCAGTGACGCTAATTCGAGAAACTCGTGGAATTTGCAGCGGCGTCCGCAGTGTCACCCTCGTATTCGATTCAGTGGTAATAACTTGCAGTTTGTCGTCCTTAAACGAAGCCTTTTGGCCGGGTTTTTTTGTGTGTTTGTGCGTGTCTTTATGTCCTCCTGTGTAAAGGAAACATGTTGTCATCCTCTCCATTCTCCACCTACAACAAACGAGAGGCACAGAGGACTTTTTGTATAAGGAAAAGGAAACTTTTTTTTTTTCCCCCTCTCAATCCACTCCTGTAAAATTACCCATGGTGCCCGGTAGTCTGCACACAGCTTGTCTGTGTGTGTGTGTGTGTGTGCACTGCTGTTACTGGTGGGGACATAAATCTGTTAACATAATCACATTGTGGGGACCTGCCTCCCTTTTGGGGACAAAACACGACTTAAAAATCGTAGAGTTTAAGTTTGAAGACCCGGTTTAAATTTGGGGTAAATATTTTGAAGTGAATGTGAGTCAATGTAATGTCCTCTGAAGTGATGGAAACACAATTATGTGTGTGTGTATTTGCAGGGAAGAGTCAAGAGTGAGGGATGTGGTGGTCTCAGCCATGTTGTTTTATCTGCTAGGCTTCCAGTCACAACAACCTCTACCACCCCTTGTGGTGGTCACACACACACACACACACACACACACACACACACACACACACACACACACACACACACACACACACACACACCACACGATGGAAATAGCATGCTCCCGTGGTGGTCACCCTAACATCTGCTGGTGGTCAAACATGGGAGAAAAGGACCACACACACACACACACACACACACACACACACACACACACACACACACACACACACACACACACACACACACACACACACCCTGATTGGATGAGGAAGTGTAGCGGACCATCTTAGTATTTGTCATTGTGGTAAAACACACACACACACACACACACACACACACACACACACACACACACACACACACACACACACACACACACACACACACACACACACACACACACACACACATAAACACCATCGATACCACCAGTAATCCTGCATATATATTCTTCACACTGTAATGAATATATTAGTAAATCATCCCAAGACCATGTGTTGACCATATTGACCACACACACACACACACACACACACACACACACACACACACACACACACACACACACACTTTACCAACAGCGGTGTTTGCTTTTGTTGGATAATGAAACTGAAAAGGCAACCCATGGCAGTGTGTGCTGGTATATGTGTGTGTGTGTGTGTGTGTGTGTGTGTGTGTGTGTGTGTGTGTGTGTGTGTGTGTGTGTGTGTGTGTGTGTGTGTGTGTGTGTGTGTGCGCATACAGGCATGCTTTACTGTGCGTGCAAACCAGTCATCCATGAGAGGTCTGAAAGGTCAAACCTCATTTGTTTTCCACTCACATGATGTCTCTGTGTGTGTGTGTGTTGTCGGTTTTCCATGTTGTGCCGTCCACATCAAGTCAGATTAAAGGCCTGTAACCCCGGCAACCGTAACTGCAATACGCTGTAGATATTACTGCAGCAACGGATCAAGAGACAAAACTATTAGACTGACTTCAAAAATTATGAATTTATGTGCTGACTTTCAGCACTGAGTGGCCCAAACAACAATGGAGGGGAGACTTAATGTGAATTTCAAAAACGTAAACAGGAAATATGTATCTGCACTCGATTGCTCTTCCTCAATAACCGGATGTTTGTCGCAGTAAACTGAAATCAGATTGTGAGAACTCATTGTGTGTATAGAGGGTTGAATTTTAAATGAGGGTCAAATATAGTTTCAGAGCAAATGTAATCAATCTCATTATATTACACTCAGTTTCAAGTTTATTGTAATTCAATTCCAAACTTATACATTTCTATTGATGATTTTTAGTTTGTTTTTAATAGAATTATTCAAGTTGGGCGATTCAAATTTAAATATAAATGATTTAAATTCAGTTTCTAGGGACACATGATTTTGCCCATAGTGCTCGCTTCGTGAAATCCCTATTGAACCCCACCGTTATACAATAATTTAAAAAGTCTATCTCTACGACTCATTAACTTTCTCTTGATTTGGCAGAAATACAAGTAGAATTGTTGTCCTCCTACAAAATAACTTCACCGCCCTTGCAAGACGCAGATGTCGCCACATAACCTGAAATAAAGCGTCCCAAAGTCAAGCCGCCTCGGAGAGTAATTCATCCTAATAAGTTAATCACCTCACTGCAGTGGCTCGAACTTTCTTCTCCACATTTAGTCTGAATTATTTCGGTTCCTATGTTTATGTGATGACTCACTTATCGGGTACGTGCCGCTAACACGTACCAGGTGATCTTACGCTGTGAACTTCAGTGAGATCACTTTTCTTTTGAGCATGTGGCCTCCTGCTGCTCGACCTGGCGGGCGTTTGTGTGGGTTCGTCTGCAATACATGTTTATGATTATGTGGCTATTTACCGTAAGGATGCTGGAAATTCCCCGAACCCCTCGCCCCTCTGTTTATTTACCTCGTTGTCGAATTAAATGCTTGAATATGAATAAATGTGGAGACCGTGTGGGAGATCCAACATGTTGATTGTAAATCTGCTGCTTCCTTTTGCAGAAAAACAGGGGTCCCTTTAATCGTCTCGGAGCATCAGTTTGAGTAGAGGAAGTGTCAGCAGTTTAACTCGTGACTTCTCCCTGGAAAGCAGGGCCCTTTTCATCAATTACAGGAACAAATATGTGAGCGGCTTCCAAATGCTAATGGGAGCCAGCCAGGTCGGCTCAGGACCTCGCCTGACGGAGCAGAGATTCCTGCGAGTCAGGAATGTTTTAAACAGCAAGGCGAGGCGGTTTCAATATAAGGCAGGAAAGTGGAACGTTTAATGCAACACAAAGAATTAACTGCAGAAAAATGCCCACTTTGGCTTTCGATTAGGTTTTCAGCACGGAAGATATTCAGAGGAAATCCGTCAATACTGAAGAATTAAAGGGTCTTCTGAGTATAAACACTCTGAACTTTTAAAAACCTGGAAGACTTACGCCTAAATACCCTGAAAACCATTTCCCAGATATGAGGGCTCTGACTCCATCCACAGGACAATCTTGTGTCTTTTTTCTTTTTTCTTTCTGTGTTTACATGAATGTGTGTGTGTGCATGAGAACGTATCATGTGGGTGGTTGGCTGCGTGTGTGTTCATGTTTGTGGGTTTCAGGGAATGACACTATAAACATCGCATGATTATCTCTGATTGCCTCTGGGACCCCCTGACTCCCACAACCCCCCCACCACCACCACCCGCATGACCGCTGTCACGACACTTGAGGCCGTGTCACGTTTATACGTGCACCACGATCTGCTCCCCATGGAAATAATTATCTGTGATGAAGCCGATTTCATTGTGTCACTGTGTTGTTTTTCTTTTTAAATACCACCACTCAAATTCACTGCACATTTATACGCTGTTCAATTACAGCAAACACCACATCCTCTGTACTTTAGATTACAGTTTACTCTGTAGAAATCTATGGGACCCTATGTGAAACATGGTCACAGCAGACAAGTAAACGACATTCTGCCACAACAGCACCAGCAATCATAACACAAAAACTAAAAGGTACTCCACATTAGTGTGACAAATAAGACAACCATAATGAATAAAATCCCGCATTATAAATATTTGTTTCAGACCTGTTTTGAACACAAACAGGCAGTAAATGTGATTTTTTTTTTTAATTTTAAAATTCACGTTAAACCTCCAGCCCTATAACAGGAATCTGCCATTACTGAATATGATTACTTCCCAGATGACATCGATATAATGTGAGTTTTTACTAGTTAGGACGAAGCACGTTGGGTGGATGTTTAGATACAAAAGCATATTTAGGTGAAGGACAGCAAGTGCATAGCCATGTTAGCGGTGAGGTCCCGAGGAACGAGCACATCCCTGCACGGTCCAGGTAGTGCGTTCGACAAATTACCTCTGAAAGCCTCTTATCGTTAATGCGAGTGAAATTATGAATGGCCTACGAATTCCGTTTTCACGTCTTCTTTATTTCACACACGTGCAAAGGAAACCCAGAAAACTGTATGCGTACGCGTGTTGTTTACTGCGTGCGGTAGTGTAGGAAGATGTATGGCAGCGGGCGCATAACACAGAAGTGAGGTTATTTAAACGTGCCACGGCCAACCTCCCTCCTCTGGCACAGCCGCCGCACTGAATCAACGAGCTCGATCGTCGCTTGAAATAAAAAACAGGGAGGAAAGAACAGAGGAGAGACACCAGAGCAAAGTGTCAGCAGCAGTTTCCATTCAGAGCAGCTGGATTTCTGTTATTCCAAACATAAGGAGGGAAATGAAGAGAGGATTATATATTGCAGCTCCTCTGAAAAACAGTGGATGAGGGTTAACCAAGGGTCTGACTGTGTGTATGTGCAAGGTCATGTGTTGGGCTCAGGTTTTAAAGAAACAGACCACGTTTCAGGGAGGAAGCGCTTTTTAATGCTTCCCCCTGGCATTTACTATAAGTAGACAGGGTTTTGGTTTTCATTGTTACGCAGATGATACCCCAATATATCTCCCCTTAAAGCCCAATAACACCTCTGATCTGTCCTGTCTGGTTAAATGTGTAGCAGATGTGAACGATTGGATGTTCAGTTGAACTCTGAACAGAGAGATGTTCTTGTCATTGGTCCAGAAAAACTGTGTGTGCAGATCGAGCATTGTCTTGGTGTCCGTGGTGGGAAACATCAGTCCCTCCGGTCCTGTTTTCAACATTTTCAAGACTTGACCAGTTTTACGTTTTAAAGAGACAGATCTTGTTGGACAACTTTGTCTCCTCAGACTGGTTTACTGCAACGATCTTTTAACAATTGTAAACTAGAGATCACGGAACAAGCTCCAACTAGTACAAAAAGCAGCTGACAGACTTTTAACTAAAACCTGGGAACGAGAACAGGTTACTGAATTTGTACAATAAGATAAAATAAGAGAAAGATTAAAGTCTACGGAGCCCCTCAAGGGTCAAAAGTATTGCGAGATAAACGCAAAACACATTGCAAGGTAACGCAAAAGGTAGACGAGAGAGTTACATGGGGTCAGTGATCCCTTTCACATTAAATCTAAGCATTTGATCCGTTGTGAATATAAACACATGCAGCTTTAAAGTCAAGAATAATGTTAGTTGGTAAGTCATGGCTCCTGATTCAGCTACAGTATCAGCTGTAAAAAAAAAAAAAAAAAAAAGAGACGCTGCCGCAGTTTCAGCGGCGGCCTTATTAAAATGATTATTATCTCCAGTGACACTGACAGAATTTGGAAACACAAACTTGTAAACAAACATGGACCAAAGGGAGCATTTCAATTGCTGAAAAGTGAATTTTTATGGTGATAAATGATGGTTCTGTTTACTTTCATCCATCACAATAAGACCAGAAATCCCTGAGGTATGGCAAATCTTTACTGAATTGCTTTTGACTGTTCACTGACGACAGTTTGCAAACTGTTTAGCGACGATGTGGGACGTCTATAAATTATGGCAAAGTTAAAATGAAATATGTTTTTACTTCAATAAACAAATTGCTGGTTTTTAATGTGCAGAAACTGTCACGGCTCATCGTCACAGCTGTCGGCCATGTGGGCCTCGTACTGCACATGGCCGGCTTTTAACCAAACAAGAAATGCAACGAGAGAAAACCCACCAACCCACAACTACACCACAATCAGGTTGCTGCTAAATTGCAGTGATGAGCTCCAGGGCCAAGAACTTTAGATATTACAGTCAATTTAGTTGTTTGACAAAGCTGGAGAACAAAAAAGAGTGAGTGAAGTTTCATAAACAAAACATCTCAGATGGCAAAATGGGGGATCAAGTAACCAAATTGTACCTGAATGACAAAAAAAAAAATCCAAGAGTTTACAGAAAAGCAGGCCTTCTGCAGATAAACCAAACTCTACATTGATTTACCCTGAAATGTATTTAGGTAGTTATTAATCCACAACTGGATATGATTATGAGAGAATTATTTATGTTATATATTATAATTGCAGCCATTTTTTTTCTGTTGTTCAGAAGACATTTTTACTTGTCAGTCAACCACATGACGTTTTGGTTCATGCTTCTGAGGAATTACTCGTGATTTCTCGCCAGGCTTCAGTAACCGAGAAGAAGCACTTTATTGGAATTAGTGTCAATAAAATAAGCATTTAAAAAAAAAAAATGAAACAATTTCATATGACAGCCAAAGTGGGACACGCTGGGTCAATGAGCCAAAAATAAAATATGGGAAAAGAAAATCAAATGTTCTACCGCCTGGTGAGTGCAGACTAATCTTCCTCATTTGGCTGCAGCTTCACTCCAAACTCCAAACACATGGTTATAATAACACAAAACCTCATTTTTTTTCTGTGCTGCCATGCAAAGCAAACAAACAGAGAATGCTTTAATTTAGTTTCTGGATTAAATTTGAAATGTTATTGATATAACTCGACCAGCGTGTCTGTGGGAAGCCCTGTTTTCTTGCAGGCCAGTTGTTTTTCCTTCGGTGGACTCGAGCAGTCTCAGAAGTGGATTAAGGAGCTCGGCCACTGCTCAAGGTAAACAGGTGTGTAACATGGAAATTGCGAGTCTGTGTTTTCGTGTGATTTCTCACGTGCATTTATGTTGTTTTTTTCTTTGACCAGCTCTCCGTCATATCAACACCACCTTTCCACCCAGCGATGAGGACGTTCGGCCTGTGAAATCTGCCAAAAGCAAACGGACCTGATCGCAGCAGCAGGGAGGCGTTTCACCACCGTGGCGTCAAGGTCGACAGTTGTCTTCCAAAAATGATATACAACTTCGCATCAACAGCAAATAGGTGTGAAGGAAACGGACATTTTTTGCCGACTCTCTGAACGTTAGCCGAGATGATTGTTCACTAGTTTGCACTCACTAATGAACTAATGGCATCTTGTGTGTTTAATTCATACGCAGCCAAACGTTAAAAGCAACAGTTTGTGAAAGAATTAGCCTGAATGATGAAACTATCTCTTAATAAGCAAAAAGTTAAGAGTGGCTGAGCTGCAGCGTTAACGTCCTGACAACACCGCTTTCAACAGCTGCTTAAAAAGAAAATGTAACACAACATTACTCTGTGTAAAAAAACACAAATGGTCATTTCTACCAGTCTGTTTATGGGTTTAACCAACGAGACAGTGTGTTACAACCAGCTGTAGAAGTGTATTTTCTGACTTTAGGGCTGAAGACATGCTGGCTTTTTAACCCTCTGTTCACATTGACTTACATCCTTCCCGGTGCACTTTGTATGTTACTGGAGGTTTCCACCAGAGGGCACACTAGAGAGCTGAGGCTTTAAATAGAGCTTCCTGATTGCACGACGTAAACAATAACTGTGACGACATTATCATTTTAATTTTGTAGGAAAATTGGTCTCGGCGGACCGGTGATTGACAAAACTTGCTTGGCTGACTCAAATGTGCGATTACTGTGGAATATAGATCTGCTTAGTGCACATGAGGGCTCATATGTTGTACGCTAATACAATATAATTTGGGTTGTCTTCCACCTAAAAGTCATGTATATGGATGTATTCTTTGTTGGTTGGTGGAGGTGGGGGTTGTCTTCCTTCGCCCCCTGGAGTCCTCCAGACAGCCATCTGATAATGCTTCAAAGAACAACTGTATGTGACTCCACAGGTTGCAGACCTCCTACTGTGACCTTTTGGTTTGGCCAAGCAGTATCACTCACATTTACATACACAGCCTTTTGTCTACACCTTAAGATTGGTAGTGATGGTACGACCTATATGTAAGTAATATGATATGATATATATATATATATATATATGTGTTGTATTGTTGTAAACATATCCTAGCACAGAAGCACAAAATACATACTGACTGTAAGCATTGTAGAACACATTGCTTATGCAGGAACTTATCACATCAGGTCACAGTAGGATGCAACTCACTATCAGATCAAAAGGGGGATGTGGTTCAAACGGAGGACAGTGGAAAAGTACTGAGACAAACATACTATGCAAATGTCCCACCACAACGTAGGTAACGCCTCTTCCTATAGTATAAGTGTATGTGCCGGAAAGGGGGAAGTCAGACTCCAACAAAGAGGCCTCAGGTTGATGTTGGGCTCTCCAAGATGTCTTGTATGCTATGCAGGATATCTTGTAAACTACGCTTAATAAAAATCAACTAAGACCGGTAAATGCCTAAAGACTGCTTCTATCAACGGACTCGGGGAAAACAATTGGGGACAACAATTTGAGATACAACATTACTGAGGGACGAAACAAACCTTCCGCGCGCCGTTTCTCCAACGTTTTCACCGAGTCTACGTTCACATGAAAAGAGCAGACAGCGGTGTGGACCCGCCACGCTCTCAGTCGAACCGAATTAAGTTTTCTAACCCAAGATTAGATCCTGGACGAGGAGCAAATGTCAACGAAAAACATCTCATTATTCAACGCGCTGTACTTTTACTGTATATTCCTGGACAGGATCATGTCACATAGACGTTCCAGAAAACCAGATGGCAAGATGGGAAATTTCAGGCGTCGGCTGCAGTTTTCTGTTCGCGGACAATTTGAGGCACTAAAGAGACGACTGCAGTGGCTGCACGCGTGACTGGAGGAGGAACTGCGCGCTAACTGGGGCTCCCGTCTTCAGTCTTTTGCGTGTTTCAGTCATACGTCAATATCGGTTTATTTTCAGAGGTACTTGCTGATTCACGACACACTCTGCAGCAGGTGTGATCACCGTCCACGCGCACACACACACACACACACACACAGAGAATATGAGTTACCTGAGGCAGAGTGAAAGGCCAAGTATGTTTTTACAGCTGTCTACGTAATGAGCTCTTTGGGGGCCTGTCAACTCAACGGTTAGCTAACGTCTCAAATTTGTGTGTGTGTGTGTGTGTGTGTGTGTGTGCGTGCGCGCGTGTGTTGGCGCAGGGTTAGGTAATGTCTCTCTGCGCACACCTCCCACTTCTGGCGGTTTTCATGTAAATACAACTGAAATTACACAACCTGATTCAGAGCAGCAGCAGCAGGCCGAGAGAGAGCGTGAAACTTTATTCTGAAAGTCTTTATAATGTCTGTTCGAGAACGTGTCATTTTGAATCTTATCTTAGAGAGAAGAGGAAAGCTATAAAAAGGGCATAATGTGCATCAAACAGCTGCTATATTAGTGAATGACACCAACATTACAGAGCGAAATGGTTTCGTTTCAAGGGCTGTCTGTCTTAATAAAATTACCTACAGCTAAAAATAGATCACTCGAGAGGCTGTGGAATTGGCAGAAAAAGGCTTTGATGTGACAGATCTATTGTTCGTTTGTTTTACTCATCTACAGAAAGTGTTTATAACTGGGACATTGTGTAAATGTTAATTCAGTCCAGTTCAGTCTTGACTCTGGAAAGCTTCGGTCAAGTTCCTTTGCTGGCTGTTTTCAGAGCTTTTAGTTGCATCACATTAGAACTGGAACTCGTCTCTTATGCGTAAACTGTTCTGTACACTAATTCAGACAAGAACAAAATTCAGCGTTTGTCATTGACTGCTCATCGCATGAAAAGTTTCGCATTGAAACAAAACTACTAGTTTTGGTGACAGAAGCAGTTGTGTACAGAATAAAAAAAAACAAAAACAGAAGTTTAAAAACTATACTTACTTTCTGACGTTGGCACAGCGAACTAGTTGCAGGTGTAAATGTGGGATTGTTGCTTTTCTGACAAGCCTTCATGGTGGCACTCGAGCAAAAGTCAGGAAATCACTAAAGTCGGCATGATTCGTCCTCTAAAATAACATAAATATATCTGCGCAAACTGCGGGACAATTTAGAAAATGTTGACATACTTCACAGAGTAAGTGAACCGCTATCTAAACATACAACCTACTGAAATCTTATTTACAGTCTGAAGTAAGAGCCGGCGCTCTTAGTTAAGCAGGCATGACATCACATCACAGAGTCAGCAGAAAGCATTGGTCCTGCGGGCGCTTTATGGAACAAACCATTACTCTATTACAGCACATCGCAGCCAATCAGGCGCTAAGTGTTCATGTTGAGAGAGGTGTTTAAAAAAAAAAAAAAAAAAAACACGTCAATTATGAAGTTAGCACTTTCAGCCTGCCGGGGGAGAAAATTATTCTATATGAAAAAGTCTGTTCCACTCTGTAAATTCAGACTTGTCAGAGGTTTCGGAAAGCACATGTGGCTCAGCTATAGCACACCGCACACCTCTCGCACGTCTCTTTTCCTTCACACAGCAAACGATTGTTGAACATTTTTGAGTTGTAGTTTCACAAAATTATACAAACATCCAGTTAAACTGTCACAATTCAACCGTATGCTGCCTTTTTTTTTTTTCTCGTCGTCAGCGCCATCACTGGTCTCGTTTTCCTTTTTTGGAACCTAATTTTATACTTAGTCCCAGAAAATCTTGGTATTTTCCTTCACCTGTTTTGCATGTCCCCGACCTTGTGAGTGAAGCTTTTGTTCACGATGAACCTCCCGGTTTGGGCCCTCTCCGTGAGCTGCTGTAACGCCAGGCAACTGCAAAAACCAACCAAACACAACCAGGAGTGAGCTGGGGCTGAATCCAACGGGCAAGGTGAGAAATACAATCGGCAATTCTGATGAGCAAATTGGCTGCAGGTGAGTACGATGGGGAACGGAGAGCAGGTGAGGTGGGTGTGGCGGACGAAAAAGGAAAGAGTGGCAGCGAGGAAAAGACAAAAGAACAGAAAACCGAGGTCATGACCAAACAGACCCTTTTTGAAACCGACTTTATAAACTCAAAGCGAGATGAAACCACTGTTTGCTTTACTAAACCGCCAAAAATACAACAGAGGTTTTCATCTTACTGTAACTCCTGATGAACCTTTGTGCTGTTTTTTTTTTTTTTGCCGCTGCAGTTTACAGGAGTCCATGATTAAATATGTCGAGCCGCTATAATAACGTTCGGAGAACAATAATTAAGCTCCTTCAAAAATCCCCCTCCGGTGACCTCGACCAAACTTCTCACAGATACCCGGAAAGTAAGCGTGTGGTGCACAGGGCGAATCGAAAGCTAACAAGTGACTCCCGCCAGTTTAAACAGACCGTGGCTCCCCGGCCCACTTTTTCCCGTATTACTAAAGTCATACCTCGGGTTGAGTGGGACTGCAGCTGAAATATGAAGCGCTGCATGTTACTGTAACTGATGTGAAGGTGGTTGGGTGGTGCTGAGACTGAAAGAAAAAAAAAGCACTGGAACAATGGTAAGAGTCAAAGGTACTGATCAAATAAAGTCTCAATTATTATCATATCCACATATCTCAGTAGATTTTAGGTCTTTACTTTCCCTCATCTTTTCACACTTTCTATCAGTTCTGTCTCTTAACTTTCTCACCGTACCTGTTTGTGGCCAGTTGTGGTGACATCTGCATCACTACGCCGTGCATCGTCCCCCCCCCCCCCCATCAGCTGAGTAACAGCGTTGGTGATTTACGATTCCACATGTGGGAATCATTTCGATGTGTCTGCTGGAGGGCCCCCCCCACACACACACACACACACACACACACACACACACACACACTCACACATTCTCTCTCTCACACACACACACACACACACACACACACACACACACACACACACACACACACACTACCACAAGATGGATTGAAAAAAATAAAAAAGAGGAGAAATGTTTTGAGTTATCTTGAAGGGATTTCTAAAGGGAGAATATATGCTGGATTTGATATTTTCCAGGTTCACAGATCAGAAACAGCAGCAAATTTTACGCCTTTTCTTCGAGTTTCCGAGGTGCAAACAGCGAGTGATTTAGAGCAAATGTTCCGAACTAACAGTTATGGGACCGCAGGAATAAGGGATTTCGGTGGACTCTTGCAAGGAAGTTTTTGTTGGAGATCAGGTTCCTTTAACATCCCACAAGGTCTGACATGCACTAAAATTAAAAAAAAAGTGCTGTGAAAACATCATTCAGCAGGACATCAGGGCAACCGCAGTCTTCAGGGAGGCGTTCATCTGTTTTCCTCAATGTCTGCTTGATAGTTTAAAAATAATAGTTACATTTAAATGGTTTGTTTTATTGTAGCACAAACCAGGGGATATTTAGCATCCATACTCTTCACGATCAACTGCAAAATGTAAATTATAGACCCCATTTTTGGTACCTAAGTTAAATAAAACAGGGCATATAAAGACTTATCAAATCATCCTCAAAAATCTAGTGGGAGGGGCCGACATGTGTTTTGAATTAATAATAAAAACCACTCCCTTTCCTTCACAGCGCAACAATAGCGCTGTGCTTTGGAAGTACAGTAGGACACCGACAAGGCAGAGGCTGTTTCAAAAAAAGCTTTTATTGAAGTTCAATGCAAGCCAGTCGCATTTCATTACAACACCCAGATTTACAAAAAAAACAATTGTTTCCCTTTTTGTAAAACCTTTTATTCTGATATATAAATGACTATTTGAGTGTCATAAAATCCAAACCCCTCCTGAACATTATCACCCTGTTATCACAGTTGTCTATAGTAGAAAGAAAAATGAACTTTTTAATTATTATTTTTAATTTTGTGAGTTTTATCGCCTTTCTGGCCCTCATACGTCTTATAGCATTAGTATGTCTACATATTGTGAGCCACCCTCATTTGCTTTCTTTCCAAGAGTCAGATCAGAGGATTGAAGCCACACTTATTGTTTCTGTGTAAGGAGGGGGGGGGGCGGAGTTAACTAGCATAGCTTAGCATAAATACTGGAAGCAGAGAGAAAAAGCTAGCCTGGTTTTCTTCTTTCTAAAAATCATGCCTGCTAGGACCTCTAAATCGGACTATTTATGATGTTGTAATCTCACATTGACAAAAGTGTAATTAAAGGGAGTTATGCAACGTCATAATTTCTTGACAACAGTTTTTCTGAGACACTTAGTAGCACAGAAATGCTTGGTGGAGGAATAACGTTTGTTGGGAAACAGTTACAGCACAACTACCCTTCAAAACGCAAAAATCATCTGTTTTTACATTTCTATGTATGTATGGATTAAAGATAAGTTTTAATTAGTGAGCATTGTAAAGATTCATGCTAGCTGTTTCCCCCTGCTTCCAGTCTTTGTGCTAAGCTAGGCTAATCACCCCCCCCCCCTCCAGCTGCAGGCTTCACACAAACACACAGGAGTGATATCAATCTTATTTTCTGATTCACCAAAAGACAGTGAACAAACTCCTATTACGCTTCCGACCAGCTATTCATTTCTTTCACTTTTTCAATTTACAACAGCAAAAAAGAAAAAGTAAATGTTGCACACGATATAAAACCAAATTCAGACCGAAAATAAAGTCTTCAACTTTACTTCTTCAAACACAGACCACAGACCCAGTAGATGAAAAAGTCTTCAGAGGACCTGCTCTGAAATACCAAAAGATAAGCAAACTGATTTACTTTTTTTTTTTTTAATGTTTTTTTTAATTTTAATTTTTTACAATTTTAAGAATCAATAAAGTGCCATCCATTAGAAAAGGATGTGTCAATAATGTGTACATAATGCAAAAAACAAGTGGATATTTTTCTGTGTCCATAAAGTAGTGCATGGGAATGTAAACTTTTGAGGAGTCCGGATGGAAAACACCACTACTTCGGTCCAAATATGTGGTTAACAGCCCTCCTTTTTATTCGGCCCCGAGAGGTTTTGGTGGCTCGACAACAACCTCAAACACATTCTTTGCTTCCAGTACATTCGACAAGGCAAGACTTCAAATTCAATAATGGGTGTTTTCTTTCTTCTTTTTTTTTCATTCCCATTAATCTCATCTAGTTTTGAACTCTGATGTGTACAGTAAATTGTTTTAGGAATATTAATTTCCAGGTGAGCAGAGAGTGTATTAAAAGAGATACAAAAGTCTGTGCAGACACAGTCCATTTTCAGCTTTTAGTCCTTTAACTTCTTAACAACAGTTCAGTCTGTGGGAGCAGTTCTGTTTTCTACGTTTTAGGACGTCATCTCGGTTCATTTCATGTGGCCATGTCATTTCATCTGGGGAATGCCTCCTTTAAAGCCCCAACTTGAATCTGATTTGTTGCATTTTTTTTCATAAAGGTCTCTATTGTCTTGCACGATCCAGTAGAAATGGATTTAATGCATCTCCAGTCAAAATGAATGATATTCCTTGAGTTCATGTTTGACCACGATTCTTCAGCTTCTTTGTACCGGACGGATCACCGCAGACTCCATGTTCCTCTCTAGCGTCTCTTGGACCCAGCAGAAGGCGCCACAGTCCGCTGATGGGGGGTGTTGATGTGCTCATGGACGTACGGCAAGCCAGGAGGTCCAGGGGTCCCTGGTGGTCCAGTCGGCCCTACTGGCCCTCGTTCTCCCTTTGGTCCTGGTGGCCCAATGATGCCCGGTAGTCCTGCCTGACCCTGGAGCCCTTGAAACCCTGTGTTTCCTGGGGGGCCTTCTCTACCATCGAGGCCCACCTCACCTTTCTGGCCCTTCACGCCTCGTGGGCCCGGCGTACCGACGAACCCTTTTTCTCCTTTGACACCTGCTGCCCCTCTATTGCCAATTGGGCCCGGCTCACCTTGTGTTCCTCTGGGGCCAAGAGAACCCTTCTCTCCGGCGGATCCACGGCCTCCTATGGGGCCTCTGTCACCTTTGCCGCCAGTCAGTCCCATGGGTCCTTTTGAGCCGGTCTCACCACGGTTGCCTTTGGGCCCAGGTGGTCCAGGGGCACCTGTTGAGAAAAGATGGTGAGGTGAAGTTGAAAAATAAAGTGCTGTTCTGTTTGTTTGTTTGTTTTTTATCCACGGCAGACATCTACTGCACCTTTCACTATAGTGAAGTTCTTGATGAGCTGTGTGTGGAAAACATCCACCAGCTTCATCTCCTCCATCACCATGGACAAGTTCCTGACATCCACATCCAGTCGCATGTTCAGCAACATGTTCTGCTGCCTCAGCGTATCGGCCAAGTGGAGGAGTAACAAGACGGTGTTGTTCATGTTCTGCACAAAAGAGAGGAAGAGGATGAAGATGAAGGAGGAGACGGCGTAATAATAGATGAATAGCTTTGTTTTTCTTGTGTTTTTCACAACCTGTAGATCTTCTGTGTGTCTCCCGAGGCGACTCTGGCAGGACGAGCTCTCGATGTTGATGTACTTGTACATGCTCTGGACGTGGCTGACGGTGGCGTTGATGCTGGAGGAGATCGTGTCGATCTCCATGTCGATGGAGTTCAGACGGCTGTCCAAGGCAGAGAAACGCTCTCCCGTCCGGTTCTCGTAGTACCTGAAGAACACAGTTGAGGAGCGATAATACTCTTTTCGTGACAAAAATCAGGTCGCCACAAGGTTAACCAAATATTCTTTGTTTATAGCTTAGGTTCGGTTTTAAAAATTTAAGCCATCGAATTAGACTTGGTTTAACGTTAGGATCTGGAATTTAGGGTTATAATAAGCCTTCATATAGAGTTCATATAAATCCATGTAGCAGTACAATATGTATACGCATGTTACCTGGAATGGTAGTGAAGGTCATGCATGTTCTCCTCGTGTTCGTCCATGAAAGACGTCACATTGTCGAGCTGCATCTGCAGGTTCATCACCTGCAGGAAACACCAACACAGCTCTACACACGTGTGGATACTCACCGAGCAAATGCTTTTTCCTTGTCTTTGATCTTATCCGTACATCAACTACACAGGTAACCCAACACTTTCTTCAACTTTTAAAGTCCTTTAATGAAGCGTCATCACTTTCCAAAAAAACGTTGCTGCTGTGAAAGTTTAAATCGGTCCCCGAACTTGTGCTCATGTTCAAGAGAACACACGAGAAACTAAATTTGGGATTTTGGAAGATTAGACCAGTCGTTAAAGCTACGAATAAATAAACAACCTGACATTTTGTAGCTCAATACAAGGATATATAGAGACAGAAATACACAAGTTAGATCTGTTGTATTCTCTTTCAATGCTTCCTATGCAACCAGATCCGTTCCTGAACGTATGTAAACAGTAAGTCTGACCGAGCTCGCCCACTGACCTGCTGAGTCAGGTCGTAATACATGTCAACGGACATGGTGATCCTCTGGTGATCTGTGATGATGTTGTTCTGGAGGAAGCGCATGGTTTGCGTGGTGCTGCTCGTGTTGGACTTGATGGCGCTCAGAACTCGGCTGTAGTTCTGCCAGTCGCTGGTCAACTTGTGGAGGACCAGAGTCTCCTCGTCTGCTTTTCTCTGCAGGGCGTCTATCCACATTGTGCTGAAGACGCAGAGCGAGCACAGAGGACACGTGAGGGGAAGGGGATTAAACATTTGGCCGTGTTCACGTTGGTGTTTTTTTTTATTTATTGTTAGGAAATCATAAGATGGGAATATGTGATTGGATTGAAATGTCTTAAAAAGTGGATGGATTTCCAGGAAGTGTTGTATGGACATTCATGGTCCACAGAAGATGAATCCCAATAACTCAGAGCCAAAAATGCATGAACACTTTTACGTCAGAATAAAATGTCTCAACAAGTAGAGCTGGATGGTTTGCCGTGAAATTCGCTGCACACATTAATATCCCAATTTAGGAAAATTATACTTACTTTGATAATCCTCTCAATTTTCATTCAGCGCCACCATTAGGTCAAAATTTTACTTTGTTCAACACGTCGCTGTTGACACCAACGACATTCCCATCAGCCTCAGCTGTACTTTGTGTTAACGCTAATTAGAAAACATGAGCATGCTGACGTGCTGTGCTAAGATGGTGAACACTGTAAACATTGGAAATATTACGCTTGCTTGTGTCGGCACTGAAATCTCCGAGACTGAGTGTATCACAGTATCTGTGTTTATACTAAACATTACGTGTTCATATGTCTTCCCTCAGCTTTCTATTCACCTGAGCGCCACCGTCGTGTTCACTTGCTGTGCCGTGGCTTTGACGTCATACTGATCTTCCGACAGCATTTTCATCTTCTCTTCGGTTTCTTCGATAACGTCCTTCCAGCCCTCCACGCGATCCAGGTACCTTTCCAGAGACTGATTGAGAAGTTTGATTGACATGAGGTGGTTTTGAATGTCCCGGGTCAGCCGGTTGCTGGTGGCCTTTAAGGTTTCCTGTGTCTGGGAGGCCTGGTCCAGGACCTGAAGGGGACGGGAATCGAAGGGGGAGAGCTCAGAAATGGGGGATTTGCAGAGGGTTTACTGCTTTTCTCTGTTTTTGTTATTATTAACAAATTGATTATCTTCAGCTTTTGAGACTGCTGGTCAAACAACAAGTTCTGTGTTACCTGCTCCTGTCCGAGTATCATTCTCTGGATGTCTTCAAACTCTCTCTTCAGCTTGCTGATCTCCTCGCTGTACAGAGTCACATCCAGGCAGCCTGAACAGTTAGAGGTGGACCTCACGTCTAAGAGGAAAGACAGGAAGATGAGGAAGATGAAACTTTGAGGCTGGATGGATGACAGGTCTAGATGATGATATATGAGATACTAAATGGACGCTTATGGGGCAAGAATGAACTGAACAATGAACAATCCTTAAATTAATTTTACACAAAAAACATATCCAATATAAGCCATTATAAGCTTTTTCAGTGACATAAAGAAACCAGATTTGGACACTTCTGTACTTCTGTACTGTAACATACCAAAGTAGCTCTACTTGCAATACACTGGCATATCCTCACATTTTAAACTGATATGGCAAACTTGTGATTATTTACAGAGTCATACGAAAGTCCAAAAATGACTGTCTTTTAGTCCTTTTTTGGGTCTCCGCCAACTTCCATGGGAAATATCTGGCGCTCTAACCGGGCCTGTGTGCTGCTTGGAGGTGAGCCGATACTGCACAGTGGATTTTTAGAACTTTTTCACCAAAAGCAGCTGCCAAAAGCTGTCCCTACGAGAACAATTAGAATGAACCGAAACAGTGAAGTTGTGGGCCGGACAACTAAACGATGAGCTGAAAGTCGCTATTAAGATTCTTTAAGTTCAGGGGAGATGCAGAATTGGGTGATCTCTGTAGTTTTAAGAAATATTTAAAATCCCCCAAGTCAGAATGTAAATAAAATATTTACATTGTTCGCCAAGAAACTTGCAAAAACTTCTTTTTTTTGGCAGAAGTTCAGCTATTTTGTTTGTTTCCCCGTAAATATCTGAGGCTTACCAGAGTCAGTATAAAACAATGAGCATCTGTGAGTTCATGTGGTTACTTTACCCTCTAATCCTTGCTGGACCTTGGCGATCTTCTTGCTATAGACTGATTCCTCCTCTGACAGGTTGTCCACCTTCTTGAACACTAAAGACACAGAGAAGTAGCTCAAGTTTCGGAGAGATGTCAAAGGGTGACTCAATTACAAACAATTATTCCCTAATTTATGTTTCAGAGGAGGAAGAAACACGATGTACTGAGCTTTAAGCTGTCACAGTTTTGCTTTTGGGGAAATGGGGAATTAAACCATTAGATTAAAACAAGTAAAAACATCAGGGGAGGAAAAAAAAAAGGTACGTGTACGATAACCCTGCAAGCTGCCGAGGGGATGCAGAGATGATTAACATCAGCAGTGCCGTGCTGTTAATAGGAAATGGGAAGCATTTAAAGGAGGAAAAACAGGAAGTTGCAATTTAAGCCCTGACAATAAAACACGTAACGTTTTCATTAGCTAACAAACGTAACCAAAACACTGATGAACGATGGTTTAGCCAGCTGGTCAGGTCCTGCTCCCCCAACATATTTCCCCAGAGAGCGACAACAATTTAAGGAGTGTGTGAGCTTTTGTGTGTACAACTTTACATTCACGCTGTGTGTGCTGTGTGTTTTCAGGCATTTTCAGCATCCTAAACTCTGACCCCGAGGAGTAATGAAGACCTGTTCCATGTCGTGTGTTTGCATATATAAATGCTTCCACATGCGTTCTGCACATACCACCTGCTAACTGTGACAGTGACGCCGAACGTGGCTCGTAGCTTCTGCTACAATGTGTGCAACGATGCTTAAGGAGCAATTAAAGTATTTAAATATATTATTCTGAAAATGTAAATCCTCCACTCTCTATTTCTGGCTATGATTTGCATGTCCCACAAATCTTTCCTTTCATGCAGCAATGAGTTAAAAATGTATTTTCTTCATTCCACATTTGTTATTTAACAGATTTTTTGCAGAACAGATCATTTGTTATGAAACAGATGCTCAGCAGGGAATAGAAAATCAAAGGTTCGTGTTTTTGCTTGTGTCGTGAAGTTCGGGGTTGCAGCCAAGTGCAATATTTTTTCTGTTGATACCGAAGCTTTTAGTGCTCTGCTGTTGTACAGCTGTTGTTGATGCAGAGCTAAACTAAGTGCTGTTTCTGCTTATGAACCATTTCAAAATATCTTAATCTGTCATTAATCTTTTTGTTTGAAAAATGACTGAAACAATGACCAGAAATAGCTGTGGATTCATTTTTCTTGTTTAAATGACAAAATAATTGACTAGCTGTGGCAGCTTTATTATTATGACAAGACCTTAACTTATCAGATTTAAGTCCCTGTAAGTTCTTTTTGTTAGTTGACTCAAAATGCGTCTGCTCTTTGTACAAGTTTCAGGTCCAGTTACCCAATTGTGTTACAAAGTATCACAAGTGAAAGAACATAAATTAAGTTCCCATAAGTATGACACAAGACATGATAATAAATATAGACACAGTCAACAAAATAGATAAATAGATACCTGCCCTAATTGTGAATAATCCAATTTAATATTTTAATGTGCAAACAACTGATAAATGGTTGATAAATGATTCCTGTCAATATATTTGTGAAAACGATGGATGCTAGCAACATAATGTTCATCTGAAACCACTTGTGAACTTGCAAAAGTTTCCTGCATGTGCAAAGATTGCCTGCACACAGAACAAAACTGGGTTTTATGTTATGTTTTGTACCTGCGTACAGGACTGTGTGTGATGTGGCCTCACTCCCTCCTCTGAGCCCCCCTGAACGGTAGTAAAAGATGAAGATTTACGGCTTTCAACCGGCTGATGTTAATGTAAAAAGCATCTGTTGGTGCCGAGCAGCTGTCAGGTAAAACATGGCACGCAGAACCCTTTACCACATTCATTTGATCTATGGGAATTAAATGGGCTGTGTTTTATTAGGGCGAGTAAAAAGTAAGTAGAGAAGTCCGACCTATTCCCAGAACAAGCCTGCTTCTCGCTCCTCATAATGCATGTGTCAGCATTAATCAGTGTAAATACCTGATGGATCTTAAGGCTGGACGCAGCAAACCTTAGTGCGTCTCAATCAATTTCATTTTAGGCTGCAGAGTGAAAATCAAAAGTCAAACTGAGCTCACCGAGTGACGCCAGCACTGCGACAGTAATGATGAGAAATGCGACAAATCCGTAGAGGACTTTGACGGCCAGCTGGAGAGAGTGGCTCTGCTGGCACCTCACGCAGCCACCTCTAGAACGACCTGGATGCCAATCAAATCAATGTAAACAGACAGAAAATCAATGTGTGTGAAGTAACGACTAAATATAAATCATAAACAGATTAGCTCTTGCTGCTTGGATATGAACGTAACCAGCATGTGGAAGAAGTAGCAGTACAACAATATGAAAACGCAGATGAGCCAAAACATTCGTGAGTGACTTTGACGAGAGCCGAATCACTAAGGGTCAGGCGACTGATGATCAAAGCGTCTCTGAAACGGCAAGGCTTCCCAGCTTCCAGTTGGCAGTGATGAATGTCCGAGCCTCAGGGTGTTGGGGGATGTGCTGGAGGAAACAGTTTGCAACTTACTGGACTTGGAGTTCGTCCCTCAGTGGGTCAGAGCAGTTTTGGTAGCTCGCAAAGCCAGTTTTGGCTCTTCGGTGTCATAGCATGACAGTAGAGATTTTTTTTTTTTTTTTAAATGTCTGTTTGATGTTAGATTTCTGTGCATGTGGCCCTCACCTCTAAATGAAGGCATTTCCTCCTCCTCTCCAGTGAAGTCCTCCTCTGAAGAACGAGAAAAGTTGCATACAACATCATGTTTTACCACTAATGCAAATCTTTGTTCAATGGATGTCATTTTATCAATACAAAATATCATCACATCATCAACATATAGAGGAATACACTTAAAAGCATGCATAATGCAACCTTCAAGTCATAAGGGATGGATGATGGTGATGGCTAATATTTCCATATTTGCATTGACAATATTAATTCATATCCTTTTGATAGTTTGGTTTTCAGGGACTTTGGTATTGTTAAGCAGATCTGCGGTGATGATTATTATGAAATTACAAAGTTTTTAAATCACTGTTGCATGGCGAGACTTCACAATAAGACTCAGTATGCAATATTTGATACCCAGAATCCCCTGTAGAGCCAGTAGGTCAATTTTGATCCCAAACATATTTCACAAACCTTTCTGGAGTTAACGAGCAGACCAATGAACTGATCAACCCCCCCAAAGGAGCTGATTGGCTCCTGATATACTGAAATTGAGAGGATTTGCTGTCACTGAATCTTTGTGAACCCTTTTGTAACAAGTGCTTTCCCAAATCCCATATTTATGATCCGAATGCTGATTGCACCTTTTTGAAGTTAAAAAAAACCCAAACTGTAATTATGATAACCCCTCTATGACATGAATGCAGCATAAGGATCTTGTTTCTCTCTCTGAGACCAGTTAAACTGGTTTCTCATGACAACTATTAAACCTGAACCTCAAAACCGACTTGTCAATTTGTGCGTACAGCATGTGTACATGTGGAAATAACTGAGGGTTGACTGACAATCATGTATAATTAACTGGTCGACATTCGTGGCTCTAGGCTCGGACCAACAGCACGGATTGATCATTACCTTTGAAAAGATGGTTCTCGTATCCACCATAGTTGTCTGCCAAAGAGAAAGAAAGAGAGAAACAAAGCAGACATTTAAAAAATGAAGTTGACTGAAACTCAATTCTGCTGGAGCCACCAACAACTTTTATTACTTCTACCATAAATCACAGAAACCAGCTGCCTCGCAATCCATCCTCCCCCCCCCCCCGAAGTCCCTGCGTTGTACTGAGTGTGTGCAGCATGAGGCTGTTATCTCAGAAAAATGCATGTCTGTGCTCCGCTCACATGTTTTTCTCTAAATTGTTGCTCACTCAGGAGAAAACAGCCCCACAGCGTTGCAAAGTACGAGAGCAGATGTGGGTTTTGTGCACCGATTCTGGAGGGAGTATCGTGTGTGTTGTGAGTCTGAGGAGGTTGTCATCGCACGCTGGAAAAAAGGCCGCAGTTGAACATGACAGAATATAACCAGAGGGTCTAATAAACCAAATAAATCCAGTTTACTTTAAAGTTCCCACAATGCATTCGACTTCGTGTTTTCATAGCTGCATGCTAGCCGCAATGGATTTTATACAACACGTCATTAACTGTACGCCGTCCAACTCCACACCTGAGGCACCGCGGGACTGGAGGTGGACGTTTGGGAAACAGTCGGACCACAGGGAGACATTTTTCTTTTAAAGGGTTTGACGGGTTGCCGAGTAGCTGAAGAGAGACACTTGGAGACGTTACCATGCTGGCATTTATGCAAACAGTGTCAGACTGCTGAAACATTGTCATGCACCTAATCGTACTGAAAACGTTTTCTTTCCTTTGCACCTGAAAGTCTTTCACTTTGCATTCATGTTTCTGAGACAGATGTGGCACAACTCGGTACCATGTCATACATGTTATAGACCTGTCAGTCCACTAGAGGATGCCGTGTCAGGTTCACGTTTTGCCTCGCCCATAGGTGTGAAAAGTAAATTCCCCTCAGATTAGGCACCAAAAGTCATTAGTAGGTGTGAGTATTAAATATTGACTTTAGTAGGTGTAGGTTCGAACTGCAGGTCTGAAATGTTCCATGTGAGACTCACCTGTCCATCATGTGACTCGTTAGGGTCATGAGGGTTTCTTTCACTCTTTCAAACCATTAATCTTCCCTGGCTGAAATGTGTCCACAAATATATCCTCAAATGAGCGTCCCTCGTCCTTCAGATGAAGGTGGACTGCTGAGTTGGCTCTCCTGTGTCGTCCCATACGCTTGTGGACCAGTTGTTTTGTTTCCTCGATGTACAAGTCTGAGCATTCCTGACTGGACTGAAGTGCATACACTACATTGCTCTGCTCTGCGCCCTTTAACAAATACAATGTTTAAATTGTGTTTTAATACAGGGGGAATTAGTTCATTTCATGAGATCAGGCTTTTCCATTCAGTCTTTCCATATCGTTTCACCGTTTGCTGTAAATCATCCGTTTCTTGGCATTGGATGACAACAACTAACCATGCAGATATTATCTGTTTTCAGGCATATTTTGGTTAGAATATTAATGTGTCAAACAGTACACACTTGTGTAATTCAAGAGAAACTGTGCCATCGTTGGAATCGCTTAAAGTAGTTTTAACTTAATGCACAAGAAATCTGCTGTCCTCCCCTAAGGGAGCAAGTTTGAAACTTTCCAGAGACACTTCTGCAGCCCACGTGATGATGACTGGATCTGAAAACACAGGTTTTCAATGGAGTACTGCTTTGAGCAAACATTATTGAGACAGAACGAGTCAGAAGTTGCACTTCTTACTGGAAATGTTGCTAAAACCTAATAAGCAGATGCTTAAAGAGCTGTTTGGTCTGACTTTGTGTATTTTTTTTACACGCTGAAAAATCAGCGTAACTGTGAACAAACTGTGGGTTTACTGGTTTAAACTTCATTTTGAGTCTTCTTATTCTGTTTTATTTAATTTCCCAAGCCAACACAAAATGTTGCAAAATTTCTGAAACTAAAATGTCTGATGTGGATCGATTTCTGTGGTTAACCACATCATCAGCTCAACATGGCCTCTGATAGTGGAAAAAAAACTCAAGGGAAATGATTGACAGGTGAATGCAACCAGCAGCCGCTTCCCAGCATGTCTGATGAAGGTTTGGGGGTCAGAAACTTCTGGTTGTACATTTCTTCAGGTTACAGATACAGACCTGTTTTAGTACAAACCTGTAAACACCTTCTCTGGCTGTTGGCTCAAATTCAAAAGTAAACCTCAAATAACCGTGTCCTAGTCACATATTGGGACAGGTGGTGGAGCAAAGAGGGATGAAATGAGAGGATATGAATTTTAGGTTAGGTAAAACCAAATAAAGAAAAATGAAATCATAAGATATATTTCCAGAAACAATGTTTTGATAGTACACTAGCGAATGCAGCGATGAGGTGAATGTTTATATGAGTCAGTGGTGGAACAGCTGAGGTCAGGTCTGGGTGGACGAGTCACAAAACACTGAGGTTGACATAATGAGGGAGGGAGGAGGGAGAGGAAAACGGGAGGAGAGGTGGAGAGTGAAAGAGAGAAAGAAGTGCAGGTCCACACAGAATATTTTACTGCAGAAAAGCACGGAAGGACGAGGAGACGGCTGACCTGCACATCCAGGGTTAGACTGACGGATACCTCACGCCAATAAAACATGACAACAGAGGCGACAGCTGTGTGGAGCTTCTCTAATTTGATGAGGCCAGTGGCAAGAAAAACATCACATAACAACGACCCGCAGCTGTAATATTAATTGTAGGAGGAATTGTATTTATTATTTGGCACCAACTGGTAAAAGCTGCATTAATAGATATTTTTTTTAGCAACACTTTACTTTGTTAAGGACTACACTTCCTCCTTTGGACACCCTTCACTTCTCAAGATGCCCTTTTAATTTATTTCAACGACATTACAGTGTGTTATAATTTGTCAACTCATTGTGTAGCTACTTATAATGCTATATTAGGGTGACCCTCAGCTCTATCGACCATTTTACTACCGTTCAGCTCTTTGTTTTGGTTTTATGACACGCAACCTTTCTGTTGTGGTTCACTCTCACCATCAAACAGCAGCAGGCAGATGTTTCCAGCAAATAGCAAAACTCACTGAAGAATAACAAAGTAGTTAGTGAACCCTGTGGAGCGTTTAGCAGCTTAAAAGCCAGATAATAATGAAAAAAGGTGGCCAAAAACACAACATAATAAATGCTTCGTATCTCCCGGATGTGTAAATAGGCTTTTGTTTGCTACAGTAATATTTATCAGCTTCATAAAGTGAAAACATACTGTACATTGCGGTTACAGCTTGTTCTGCAGACCCCAAGTGCCCGAAGGACTAAATTTAACTTCTGTGAAATGTATAAAAAGATGCCAATAAAAATATAAACTCGTGACTTGTAATAGAGACAGTGGCACAAGTCGTGAGAGTGCGGTAAGATTGAAATAACAACAGTTTTCATGTCCCAATCTGGTCTAAATTCTGTTTCAGAGACTTTCCCACCCTGATTAAAATACATTTCTGGGGCAGATACTGAATTCCAGTAACTTTTTTTTTTTTTTAACTTTGTGGTATAAAAATGTCCAGACTGAACTGTTTGAATGTCAGCACATTATTTGTTATTGGAAGCTAAAATTCAAAATATCACAATCAGTATTCACCCTCAAACATCCACCGGCTACACGGTTATGTTTCTCCTCCCTTCGCCTCCCTCCTCCCTTTCACTTTTCTCTCGTCGTGTTTTCACAGCTCTCGGTGGAAAAAGCCCTCATGTCTGTCTCGTTAGTGAGGAAGTCAACCTGTCCAACACACACAGAGCAGAACTGAGCTAATCTGACAGCAGCACAACACAGTCCTGCCAGGTCACACCTATACAGGCAGGCAAAGCACTGTGGAACTACGAAAAGGTATATTTGGTTCAGTGGAAAGATTTGTGTTTGAGAATTTGTCGTGCTTCAACAATCAACAACCCAAACGGTCTGAACGTCGGTACAGCAAAAGCATTTTCCCCTCAAATTACACAAACATCTACCGAAACCATTCAGGCAACAAACTTTGCTTTCCTTTAACCGGGTGGGATCTGAAACCACCCCGCAACAAGGTCTTCATCTAACTTGTGTGAATTTCTTCAAACAAACTGTATCAACGGAGAGAAACACCTTCAGGGTTTGAAATAACTGCTGCGAAGTGGATAAGGAAGACGAAAAACAAAAACATTTCTGCCCAACAAAATTATACTTGCTTTTATCTTCTACCGCTGCAGGTCCCTCAATATTATTCAAAACATTATTTCTTTTGGACCTAAGCACCGACAAGTCAATTCTTAGGAAAATTCAAGGATTTACTTTGATGCTACATCTCCCTTATTCGCAGCTAAAATTGTATGTAAATTGCAGCCAGACAAGGATGTTATATGTGATGATTCTGTGGCAAGTTTTTCATTACTTCCACTGTCAGCAACACTATCAGCACTTGGCAGTCAAAATATCTTCAGGTTAAGAAAAGATCATACGGTTTTTACAATCAGGCAACTAAAACACTTGTGTGGTGTAGTTATGGTTATGGATGCAAAGTTGGACATCAACTGAGGGACCAGAAAAAAACTCTGATGTGCTGCAGTAAAGATGATTTACAGACTCAAACACAATCCGGACCGCCAAACCCGAATTACTTATGTAATGATATCCGATCCAAGGGACTTGTGTACCAGGAAATGCACTTAACTGTAACAAGAAGTAAATGTGGTATCAATATGTTTTTTGTGGGAAAGGCTTGAAAAATGTGTTAAATAAAACCCAGCAAAATGTAACGTTGCCAAACATGTTCCCAAAGCACTGACCGAACAGCGGATAATTCAACTGAAGTCCAACGCGGTCAGAAAATGACCATATTCCCATGCTGTGCCCAGAGTACTTGTGACAAATTGTATTATACAGCTATTAAATCTTATTTTGACACCTGGTATCTTAGTTTTGTAATTTAGCTGCAGAGATTAATACTGTAAGTACTGTAATACGATCGAATGTTATTCCGATTACACAGTTTGTGTTTGAATAGTTCACGCCCTCAAATTGAGCACGAATAAGAAAAACAACTTTGGCGAAATAGGAACTACACAACATGGCCATGAGTATGTGGATACGTCAACATTACACCCACATGTGATTGTTCAGCATCTCCTTCCGAAGCCAAAATCATGAATCTGCAGCTATAACAGCAGCCGCTCATCTGGAAAGTTTTTTTTTTTGGTCCCATTCACACAAAGGTCCAATACTGAGAAATAAGTCTGTGGTCCTGTTCATCCAATAGGTGCGGAAAGGTCAGATGTTGTGTTCGAAATGACATACTTCTCTTAGTACACTAACAAATGATGCTCTTACATATTAGGACTATTACTTGTGTAGCGCAGGAATTTCGACAGGGTAGTGTTGTTTCAAATCGCACACTGCTGTTCGGCACCGACCACAAATAACCTCAGCATGTGAACACGTCACCCGCCAAAATATCTGCAGTTTTAAGTATTTTTCCCAGAAATGAATGTGTTTTTGGGTCAGCACACTCAATAAACACAAAAAGAAAAGCTCTTGTCTTCAGGAACAGCGGCAGGAACGCCTTATTTTGAAAATTCTTCGCCTCGATGGTCCCGCCCCTTCCTCTACATAGCCCAGATGCGATTAACACTTCTTTGTTGGACCGTTGTGCGTGCATCATCTGAGTACTGCATGTTTCTGTACTTGACAGTATGAACGCACTTATGCACTCAAAATAGTGAATGTTAGTACACAAGTAAACCATTTGAAACACAGCAAAGGTTTTCGACACCAAACTGGGAAACCCATTTCTTGATGATTGGCATTGCGCATGGAGGTATTGTATATTTGAATCTGGAAAAGGACTGCTCTAAACTGTGTTGAAACGTTACTCTGTGCTTTCCCTTAATCAAGCCCAAACCGAAGAAACCAGCCACGGACAAAAAATACATGAAAGTATGCAGACATTTTTGTCTGCATACTTTCGACCTATCGTATAACTATGAAAAGCAACATTTTCTTCATGTGAATACCTTATCTGTCTGGTAAAGTATGTGCGTATCAGGCACAAGACAAGAATCTAGAGAGCACCGGTTGTATTGTGCAAACAAGATGAAGAAATATCATTTTTTAGGATTTCAGGGGCCCATTTGTTGAGCTTTTAGTTGGTGTGATTGCTCAGTCATCATTCTGTATGGTACTGCATGTGGGCCTCACGTCCAGATGGTGTACAGTGGCCGGCCACAACACCTATGAAAACATCAGGGCCGGCAGCAGGTTAAAATAGCACGGACAGAACAGGAGACAGACATGTTACAGGCTGTGTTTGAGCACCTTTCTAAACATTTCTGATTTCTAATCTGTTCCATAAGAGAACCTTTCAAAAATCTAAATTTAAATAACTGAATGCAAATTTAAATATCTTTTACCATTGGACCTTTGGTGTTTGCGATCGCAGCGCCAAGCCTGTACTTGAGTCATCTAACCATCAGTACCACTCTATGTTTGTGGTTCCTCTGGTGCGGTTTCTCTCAGGGGGGTTTTGGACTTTCCAAACCCCTTCCTCACCCTCTGCCTCCCGCCTACTCCCCCTCTGGACTTTACTTTCGACTGACGATTGTGCAAATTGTTTCCCTTGGTGAGAAACATGCCCTGAATGTCCTCCGACCTCACCACATCACTCGCTCCATGAAGGGATCTACTCAGCAAATAAAGATGCCGGCTCGACATAAAGATGTATGGATTCAACACGGCTTACTGATGTTCTCTTTTCCTACGTTTGTTCATTGATGTTAGTTTGACCAGAAAATCTCACTGAAGAAGCCTTAAGTGAAAGCAGAGTCCAGAGATGGGCTCGGCTCCAGGTCAGAGTGGAGGTCTTGACCACAACTCGCAAAGCCAAACGAGTCCCCTTTCCAAACCTCTTTTGACATCTCAGCCATTTAGGTGCCCTCCGACAGGAATGTGTAGTCTCCTCACAAGACTATAAACCCCTGGTATGATGTTGCTGCAGACTGCGAAGCTGAAGTTAAAGATGAGCCACTACAAGAGAATGTTCTTTTATTGTGGCCTGGCAGTGAAACAGGAGATTTTCGGAGTCATGATGCCATAAACACATCGAGGCTTTCTGAGGACTAAACGGCTTTGGACAGCTGTGCTGAGACACAGAGACAAGCCTGGTGAGGTTTACAGGGCTGCGAGGCCGAAGGGCGTGTACAGTATCCTTTAATGCTTTATTTTCAAGGCCTTTTTGGTATTTACTTTCTCTCAAATTTTACATTGCGATCACCGTTTCAGAACTACTTTCCACAGAGATTCAATAAAAGTAAGGATGAAAAAACTTTTTTAAAACAAAGGTTAAATATCTGGTTCAAGTATGTGAACACCAGCCAAGTCCTTGCATGAAATACCGGAACATTATTTCTTCTTAATCATCCGGGAGTCGGTTGCACCAGCTGTTTTCTAGCTGAAACGTAGCCAATGCATTCGTTTTTGCTGAATGGTAATTTGATGAGTTAAAACAAGTTTGCTCCACACAAAATAGTTGTTATGTAAAGTTACATGTAGACATTGTTATCGAATATAACGTGGAACAAACTAGCAAAACTAACGGTAGCTCACCAGCAAATCGCCTGTTTATCTTAACAGATAAAGAAAATGGAAATTGCTAAAAAAAAAGAAAATATTTTACAATGTTCTGAGAAGATTTTAAGTTAACATTCACAAAAATACTACAACTTACCTCAAATTGCAATTTTATGTCAATAATGGCTAACAATATAGAATTACCTAGGTTAGCATAAGGGGTACATCCCGCTTGATCTAAAAGGATGCCGCCAGTTCTTTTAACATTAAAAAAAAAACATTTTGGTGTATAATTTGTGGTGCAACATTATAATTTTTAAAATAAGAACAATATGCCCTATAGCATCAACTATGAAAAATACACCCAAAACAAAAGTATTTTGGCATAAGTGGCCATATAAGTAACATACTTCAACATCACCTGATTGTCATAAAAAAGTTAGATGAAGTGAACAAAAACTAGTTGAAAAATAAACAGCTACTCTTACTTATCAAACTAATGATTACGTTAATGTCTTAATTTAAAAATATATTTAAATCAACATTTTTGCACTGCTATGTTGGTAAAAAAAACCAAGAATGAAGTCCAGGAGAAACATTTAGATTACGAATCCAAGCTGGTAAAAACCAACGATGAATTGCTCTCGGCACACAAAGAACAAGTCGATTCAGACATTCAGTCTCCTCGTTCTGCTTTCAGTCCAAATTCAAGATGCTTTGACTGTAATGTTATTAAGCTGCAACAGCAAAATGGCATCGGAAACCAGAAAATCTGTCTTTCTCTGGGCCTCCTCTTCGCTCACTCTTTCCTTTTCCTCTGCCAGCTGTACACCTGTCTCCTGTCCTCCCGTCTACCTCCCCGTTCCCCAGCTCCCCTCTCCTCGACAGCCGTGTTAGGAATGCGTGAGGCAGCATGTTTTGCCCGAACATGTTAGCATGTTCGGGCAAGCCTGGAAACCACATTAACAGACCTCCTGTACTGTTTGGCTGTGGGCTGTACTGTATATGCCCCTGGAGTTAATTTGCTGTGTCGTCTCGTGGCTCATGTGAAGTCTCTCCCACTCAAGGCTCAATATACTCGTTAGAGTTTAATCTGATTTCTGTATATCTCTACTTATGAACCAAGACGTTTATTCATTTTTTTTCCCTCTTGCAACATAGGGGAAATTTTAACACACTTTTTCATAGTAAACTTTAATTCAAGTTTCATCGCTTAGACATTTTAAGAAAACAAAGACTGCACTTAAATCTACAACCAATGTAAAAACAAAAGCTAGCAATAAAACATAAATAATACATTTTCAGCTACTTTCTAACGTTGACATTGTCGATTTCAAAAGAGCTTTTTGATTAGTTGTCAGATTCTGAAAATCAGTCCAGGATAAGATTTGCACCAACCTAAAAGTGGAGGCTAATTTATTTCAGTGGCACCTCCATCCAAAATTTGTGATAAGTAAACTAATGCACTTTGTCTTTTAACTTTTTTGCTGTGTGATCTACCCTGAAGTACAACGTGTAGTACCACTAGGTGGCAGATCTGAGCATTTTCATTGTGCATCACGTGATGATTGCACGGTTGCTGTAGTAACATGGTTTGGCCACGAACCAGCACAGAGTTGAACAAGTTACTTGACAGGCAGACCCTGCAGCAGTTTGAAGGGATTTACTGAATATTCCAGCAGCAGATAGCTTTGCCTCAGTAAGCATACCAGCTGTTTGAAGAAAACTTCCAAATGTATAAACTTAGACAAATCGAGTGACCAGCAGTAATGGTCACTCAGCGATGCTTGGACAATTGCTGTTTGCTGGACTATTTCTAACATTATCTGACAATATTTTCTACTTTCTGAAAAAAAAAATACATGAAAATAGTATTCAATACTATGACTAATACACGCAAATCAGCTAACTTTCAAACACAACAAAAGAAGATATTTTCTGCCATTTATTCGATGTAGGTGAGGTTAGCACAAAGGCCGACTACCTTCAATAACGGATGAACACTCCCAAATCAGAATTACTTTTGTTTTTAATCTCACATTGCTTGAATGCATGATTCAAACGTCACCACCACAGAAACCTGAAATATCATCAAAACAAAATCACACACTGGCAAACAAATGATCTGCAGGAATTTGTTGGCCAATACACTGGTTAAAAGGGATAATGAACAACAGGGGGAAGCAGCTTTTAGTTTAACAATAGTAATAATTTCAGCAACAAATCCATCATATTCCACTAACTGTTGGTGATGAATTTGTCAACACTTCTCAACATCTTTTCAAGCTGTTAATCCTCTGGTGGGAGGTTTTATCCTGCTCCTTCTCCTTGTTATCCCCCCCTTCACCCACTGTATCCTCCCATCTCTGCCTCTCACGCTGCAGGTCTGGGATCCATGTACGAGTCCCTGCCCTCTTCAAAAAGCCGCTGGCAGCTCTGCTTTTATGCCGTGTTGTGAAAACTCTCAAATTCAACTCTTGTGTTTTCACTCTCCCTCTTTTGAGGGGGATATTAAGTCAATCTGTGGCAGATCGGCAGGGCTAGAGACCATTTTATGTTTCATGAAACAGGGCTGCGGTGTGCGCACACACACACGCGCGTGCACACACACACACACACACACACACACACACACACACACACACACACACACACACACACACACACACACACACGTACAGCGATTTGAAGCTGACTGATCAAAGTCTCACGTCCAACAACAACAAACGCACACTTTCTCAGGATCCGCACTGCCAAGTTTCAGGGCTGATGAGAAGCATATGTGATCACTGGTGCCCTGTGCAGGTGCCTTCCTGCCACCAGGACAGATAGTGTTCCCATAAAGTGTTTTTCACACTGCAAATTCATTTAGGAGTTGGTAGGGAGGGATTTTTGCATGACAAGAAAGCAGAAAGGTAGAGAGTGGATAAAAGTTTTAAAAAAAAAGTTAAAAAAAAAAAAAAAAAAACTGCAAAGATGCAACACTTAAAAGAAAGTCAATTTACCTTTCATGATGTCTGGCTCCAAAATACTGTGTTAAAAAGTTGGTCCTGTTTTGCTGATGCTCGGGCCAAAGTTGGTGTTGATTGCTGCACTCTATTTTTCCCCCACAATGCAAGCGCGGAGGAAAATCAAGAAGTAATCAGTAGTTTACGTTCGAGGTGCCAGCCGGCTCAGTCGTGCAACATGTTCCAGTTTTTGCCAGGAGAAAACCCAAAAGTCCCAAAGTGTCTTACTTCCACAGATCTGGAAACTGGTGCAAAGCAAGCAGAGAAGAGGATTCACCCACATCCAGAATGACAACAAAATAAAATCACCTCTGCAACTTAAAAAAAAAAACAACAACTGATTTCTAGATTATTTCCAAAAATCTTAAAAGGTCTGTCATATCTGAATAAAACAAGTCAAAGCTCCTCTAAGTTTTGAACATGTGTGTTTGCCTGCAGCTCTCTGGCATCATCCCTCTCCCTTCCAGAGCTTGAGAAAGCTAAACCTCCTCAGACAGAAACCATGTGCAACTTCACAGAGGGAGGGAGGGAATAAAAACGGAGTGAGGAGGGATGAAGAGAGGAAAGAGGACTGGTTGGAGAGGCAGAGAGAGAGAGAGAGAGAGATGGGAGGGGAACAAAGAGATTGGAAAATGAGGGAGGGAGTGGAAATGGGACAGCGTGAAAAAACAAAGAAGAAAAGGGAGGGGAAGAGAGCGGCGGGGAGGGTCCATGTGTTTTGTTGAAAGTCAGTTTTGTGGCCGAGGCTAATTGCTAACAAATGTTTGAACATTGTGGAAGGGGGCACCTTGAATATCTGTGGTGGCTTTGGCCTGCGAGACACGAAAAAAAAAAAAAAAAAAAAAAAAAGAAGTTTTCTACGCACACACGGCAACGCACGTGTCAAATCTGTAATCACTGTCTGGCAGCGGTCTCGCAGCCTTCTCAGCTCGACCACCGGTGTGTTAGACGAACAGCAGGTGTAGTTCTCGCACCGAAACGCACATCCGGCCATCCAGCTGACGAGGCAGCGCCGGCAGCTGGATGGCAACTTTGAATTTAAGCTCCTTTATTTCCTCTCGTGCTCACTGAGGCATTTTAATATGGCCGTGTACTATTAGATAAACAGATGGGGTATATTGCCGACTTTAGTTGGTGAAAGACGGGGCTTTACAAAGTCCCAGGAGCATTAAATAAAATGGCTTGCTTTACAGTATATGTACCGTATGGTGTATGTAACTACGTACACACAGTTTATTAGGAACGTAAATAAAATCATTATGATCGGGTGCAACAATTCTGGTTATGATGTTCACTTTCTGTTGTAACTGTGTCAGAGATGTTTAGATTTCACTTCATGGTCACTTTGGAGGATGTAGGTTGAGGTGTTGTTGCCGTATAGAGAGAAGTGTTTTTGTTATTTTATGACCAAATGTGTCTTGCGTGTTGGCATGTTTCCTCCGTGGAAACAAAAACAGACACATACGGACTAAATTAGCCACATCAAAGTCCACAAATCAAGAAAAACTATTCCCATAAACACTCTCTGAAATCTGTAATACCCTGCAGGACAGTCCTTGCAGTCATTACTACTGTAGAAACTCTTAACAGAATACTTCAGTGCTGCCAAATTGCTCTGCATTGCGTCGTATTACAACTGTGATCAGAGTCAGTAATTACCTTTTGAGGATTATTTATACTTCCCCAAAAATGCAGTCCTCTTTGCCCTCTTGTGCTTCACTAGAGAGGTAAAAGAGCGTTATTACATCCTTGGACGTGGGGTTTGTAAAAATTTGAATTCCGTGAGGTAATTATTGACCGACGTCGCTCGGTCGCTCTTTGATCACGAAACCGCCGGCCCTTTGTTTACAACGTGAAGTTTCTCAATCAGTTTGGTTCACACACACACACACATACCAGCACACTTGTGCTCACGCATCCGCAAAGTCGCACAGTTTTTCTCCTAAATTGATACCGGAGTCATCCGAATGTTTGAAGTCCACCTCCCGGCCTGTCAGCCTCGGTCAGTCAGCACCACCAATGGGACCAATTAAGCCTGCTGATAATTAGGTTCTGTGTCAGACGCCAGCGGAGCAGCTCTCCCTCTCCCTCCCTCTCTTTCCCTCTTTCTCTTTCCCTTTGTATGTGTGCGTTGAAATCCACAAAGTCATGGCAGCAGCTGAGGATTGGCTGCAGAGCTTCGTGGTTTCAGTTCAGTAGTTATCCAGCTGAACGCTGCTGCAGCTTGGCAAAGGATGCACACGTGCGCACCCACACACCACACACACACACACACACACACACGCAGACACACACACACTGACACACAGTAACACACACACACACACTCACACACACACACACGCATACCGTCGTCCATCTGGATACCTGCATCTACAAACACACACTAAGATGGAACAAAAACAATAAGTTTGCGTCAGGTCACAGCGGCGCATAATAGGCTTAGTCATGCTGGATCTGCCTGCTAGTAAAACTGTCAACACTGAGAAAAACAAACTGAACACAGCTCGAGGCCAGAAGATTTTATCTCCACGTTTGCACCGTGTTGGCCTTCGCGATGTTAAAATCTAACTTGCGTAAGTGGCCGCCCACGTAGCTTCTTTTATTTTTTTTTTTTTTCTTCAAACATGCACACGTCATCGTCACACGGGCAACTACTGAAACAAAGGAAGGAGCAGCCGATGATCGCCTCGCATCATTTGTTCCGAGATCAAGAATGTATTGATTTCTCGAGCCTTTCTGCAACACAATGAACAAACATTTACACTGAGATCGCTTAACTGTTTAGCTGCACTGCAGTACAAGTCGAAAATACCACAAGTAAACATCCTGGATTCAAACAGGTACACAAATAAAAGCAGGTTAGATTTGATCGACGTCAACCTTTATGGCATTGTTTGTCAAGCAGGTTGTTTAGATTTGTTGAAAAGTACCGAAAAGTGACTAAAATAAGTGGCTTTATAACAATAATATTCGATACATACCCAGCAACGTCTCACCTTGAGAAGTTTTAAGGCAGCAGATTAAACTATAAGTGATGTGTCATTATGTTTTCTGTTCGTATGATAAAAAAAATATTGGATCAGAAAATGTTTTCCAATATAATGTCTGATAAGAGTAGAAATTCAAACATGAAACACAGTAAACTAATTAACAAAACGCCCTCGCTGAAAGCTTTTCCTTCAGACCTCGAGGGAGGAGAGTTTGAGAAGGAAGGAGTTCCTGCCACCTAGTGTTACATCTGACTTTTACACTGACAAACAGGTCAGTCACCAACACGAAGACCAAGACAGCTCAGATTTACAAAAAAGCAATCTTGACTTAAACTTAGACGGAAAATACGGATTATGTACATGTTTTGTTTTTTTTTACTTTGGGAGAACGTGAACACAATCAATTTGCTTACCACACAATGCTATCAGCAAATATGACTTATGTTTGCTACCTTGAGTGGTTAGCCCGGTGGTCAGGCGGTTAAACTTTAGTTTAGTCAGTCTCTATTCTTGTGAAATTGTCTAGTGGTACGTTTTCAAAAAACACAAAGCCTGATAAACAGGGCTCGCTGGTTGGGAAACTAACGAGAAGCACTTAAAAAATAAATAAATAAATAAAAAGACAACACAGAAGCAATAAAGCAGAGCGCCGCGGTTACCGGACAGGAGGATGAAGGAGTGCAACTCAACAAGTCTATCAAACAAAAGAACTGCACCCAAACAAACAAAATCTAAGTTGAGGATGAAGGACTGAAACCTTCCCCACTATTTAAAAAAAAAACAACAACTTTAAAACTTCAAACACACAATCCACAGACAGTCAACTGGGGTGGTTGACTCTCTGGAGACAAAAACCACACTGAGCACCACCTTTAGGACGCCTCCCAGCCGGGAACATCGCAGGTGCAACAGAGTTCAAGTGCCGGGCAACTCGAGAAGCCGCACAGGCTCACGATTTACCAAGCGAACAGGGGGAGGCGACGTGACGCAGGAAATGCAGAGGCACCGAGGGAAAAGACGAGGCTTTTTTTTTGGGAAGACTAAACATTTTCAATCGTCAGCAAACAAACACGTCACGACTCGTAAGCTGGAGGCTTGTAGAAAATTCAGAGTTTACCGCGTCGTGAGTACCGCGAGAGGGCGCCGTCCGCGCGGACTCTTCTCGTCTGCACGGTGAATGCAGCAATAACAACAACAACAAAAAAACAAAAAACCTTCGCTTCACGAAGACTTTAAAACATCCACTGGAAAGTACAATCAAGATGTCACGCTCAACAACATCTGGTGACCTTTAAAACAGCCGAAAACAGCTCTGCAGAGAGACCGACCGCTGCTGACACACAGCGAAAGAATCTACGACTGTGTGTGTGTGTGTGCGCGCGTGTGTGTGTGTGTGTGTGTGTGTGTGTGTGTGTGTGTGTGTGTGCGTGTGCGCGTGTGTGTGATTTACTGGAACATCCATCCCCCTGAGATGACACAGACCTCCGTGTTGTTATTTTTCAGGATTTAAAGGATGACTTGTGTTAATGGACACATAATACTGAGGGGTAATAATGCCGTCGTGGCTTTATTCACCTCTCCTCGTCTACTACACAGAGCTGGCACGTGTATTTGTGAGCGTACGTTTGTACCGAGAGCTGCTGCTGCTTGCTGCTGCTTGCTGCAGGCCGACCTTCTGTCAAAACAGTCCGAGGCTCGGTGACCTCTGACCTGCTAGGACCAAATTCAAGTAATCACTGCTGTCACGTTCAATTAGATCGAAGAACTGACTCGGGTTCGGTTACGTCTCCGTTTTATTGCGCAGAAGTGTTGTTGTGTTTTTTTTGCGAGAGGAGTAATGACTCATTTAAAGAGTGCGACGAAACAAAGACGCAAAGAAAAACCTTCATTGTTTGTTTCTAAAGGGAAACAAATTTGACCGGAAGAGTGTGAATTCAAATTCAATTACAACACGCTGAAAGATGATTAGGGAATTTTTGCCCAGTGACAAAAAAAAAAAAAAAAAAGGGAGGAAAAATAAAGGACCTACCCAGCTTTAACAATGACTGCGGTGGTTTTTGGCGTCCCTTGTGTTGTGTGTCCAGGCTCATTCTGGTTTACTGAGACACTTCGTTAACGTTATTAGTAACAGCTGTGCCTCTCTTTCTGCAACAAGTCAAACAAAAAAACGACCTGCAGCAATCTGCTGTAGATCAGCCGATATAAATTGCTCAAATTGTAAATATATTAGTTTGTATTTCTTTGGTTTTTGTGTTTGTTTTTCCAGTTTCCAGTTAGAATTACATTAAATGATTCAATTATTTTGTAGATCAAAACAGCGATGCTACAACAGCTGTATTTAGCTCAAATCAAATGCCATACTCATAACACTGTTTACACATTGTCTGATGCAGAAACCACTGCGTTTAAAATGTAAACTATTCATAATTGATATGCTTGCTTTGCACAATTGCATGGAATAAATTCAGCAAGTTAGGAATATTGCTTGGCCTGTTGTTTTAGTGAAACTGTACTGAATCGAATAGTCTGGTTTGATAATTATGCAGATAATGAAATGTTTTAAATGTTGAGTCACGATATGGACTCAGCAGGAAGACAAAACATTTTATCCTGCCAACAAATTACCAAACTTCTGGAAAAGACCTCAGGCTTCATGAGCGTCAAGTCGGGAAAAGTTAAAAACCGTAATGACAGAAAAACGAATTTAGATTTCAAAATAAAAGCTTGTGGCAATAAGTCTGAACATACAAATCAGTTGTTCGTAGTGGTATTTTAATAGTCGGACCTGACTCTAATAGTACTTATATAGTCAAATGAAACAATAGGCAATGATAACATGATAATATTGCTTCAAAGTAAAACTTGCATTAGCCTATCATGAATTAATTAATAAATGAATTAATTATTTGGTCATTCATTGCTTTTAATATTGGCTTTACATCTTTAATATGTATGTTATGTCTAACCTTTTTATGTTTTGGTTCATGAGCTCAAAGCAAATATACACCCTCATACCCCCTCTGCAGAAGGTATTCCTTGAAAACCATTAACAGATTTCACTTACTGTTTTTAATACCCTATGTTTCCCTTTATGGCCAAATTGGGAACTAAAAAATAATAAAATAATAATAATAATCCTCCTAGCGGTTTTATTTTGAAGAGTATTACAGGAAGTTGTCTTCTATATCACGGGTGGTTTTGATTTCGTGGACGCAGCAGCTGTCCCGTCAGTGAATCACATGTCTGCTTCGTTCCCGTCAGCCGCTGGTATAAGTAGGAGCAGCAGCCAGTCTGGAGCAGCTTCAGACGGTCTGGAGTCTCAGGAAACAAACAGAGGTGAGTCTGGGGGGCTTTTTATTTTCTCTGAGTGGAGAAAATTGCTGCAGCTCGGTGATGCTCGGAGGGGGAAACTGCCTTTTTCTGCGCAGATTTTTATAGCTCCAGTTTTAATTTTTTAACAAATCAGAATAGAATAGGGCAACGCATTTGGCTGTATTTTCCAGGTTTAGCTGATGAAATGTCACATCGTAAATTTTTTTATAATAATCACGTCTAATTTATTATTTACAGGGTTTCTCCTTAATTTTTTTTAATTTTTTTTTTTTTTTTATTCCATGCAGTATTTTTGTAATGATGCATAAATGCTGACTTCGTGGCTGGATAGGTAATTGCTGTTTGTTTTGCTTGCTCATGGGTGTGACCTCCATCTCTGGATCAAAACAAGTGGATTAGGGTGAATGACGTCCTTCTGTGGTTGCTTCACTTTAATACATCTTAAAGCGGCATCAGCAGCAACGCTTTCTGCAAATGGATAAACACGCAACTAGATGATACCATTTTTGAATATCTTCAGATTGACAATATGTGAAGGAATGTGCATGCAGGATGTTGTAGAGTGACTGTTATACAGTAGTAACAATGTCCGAGCTTATTGCTTTTGTCCTCTTCTTTTTAAATTTTTTTTTTTTTTTTTTTTTTAGATTATAGCTGACCCTAATTTCTCCATGACCATGTGACAAGTGAAACCTCAGGGTGCAGAAATCCCCAAACACTTAGAATAAGGCTGAAATGAGGCCACAGTGTCCCATTTGTGGCAGATAGAGCCCAGATCATCCAGATTCGTTTCTTCTTGTTCCAGCATTGGGGGAAGTCTTTTGCGGAGGGTTTGAGACAGAAATAGAAGCAATAGTTAAAGAACAGTAGAAACAATATGAGCAGGATAACCTGCAGGTATCAACTGATGGATACCACACAAGGTATTTCATAAATACCTGCAGTAAATTCAAAAGTTGCAGCAGCACGGAGGCAGGTCAAAGGGTAACACCAAGGACTACGTGAATAAAAAAAGAAGAAAACTAAAATAAATTAAAGATATTACATTTCAAAAAGAAATATATAGCATATACAATATCAATGAATTGTGCAAATATTTCTGCAATCATTTTCTGTAGTACAAGTGTTGCAGCCATATAGATTATAGAAACAATTATATTATTGTAAGCATATTTTACAGTATGTATTGTTATTGAACTATACATGCAGAGGACTATACAATGCAATTCAATTATGATTTATCGTATAATAAGATATAAAAAACAAAATTAGGGCTACAATAATGATTATTTTATTGTAAGAAAGCCACTGGTCTATAAAAGGTTTAAAAAAAAAAAGAAAAAAGATCATATATCCATATCTATCAAAATCAATAATTCCAGGTCACTATAATAATAGGATTAGACGCTGAGTGCCATTTCTGAGATGCCAGAACTGACAAAAGTTTACTTTTAAAAATGACTCGTTTAAAAATGAGTTACCAATTAGTTATTTTGATAAGCGTGAAAACACTTTCTGAAAATGCTCGCCAAGACGAAGGACGGAGATGCGCAACACATTGAACAGACGGTGTCGTCACAGGCTGGTTGGTGTTTCACTTTTTAAAGCTGAAGCTGAACTTTCTGGAAGGCGTCGCAGGCGACATCTGGAGTGGAGGAGTGTTGCTCTTTCAGTTGTGTAACCAGGATCCCTGCAGCTGCTTTTCAGCAAATAATACAGCTCTGTATTTGTACTTGTTCGTTTAACTTTCTTTCTCTCCTCCTTTTCTCCGGCTTTGTCTGTGTTTTTCACTCCTCCTCAGCGTTGCTCATTCTTTCCCCTCCGGCTTACTCGGTTCTGTTTTGTTTTTTTAACTCATTAAAATAAATAAGGCCGTGCTGGAAGCAGCCTTTCCCCGTTTACAAAATCTTCCTGGTCCTAACGTAATTAAGCGAGAGGTTTAATTATGTGGTGAATAGCGTCCTCCGTTGCGTTTGCTGTAGTTTTTTTTTGTTTTTTTGCGTTAAACTCGTGAACACATGAGCTCATGCGGGGGAAGGAGGAAAGTAGGACATTTCTTCGCTCCCAGGTGGGCGTCCAGTCCCGCCGGATTTGACGAAGGTGACATTTATTTTTTGCTTCTCACTGCAGATTAAATGACCGCATAAACATCCAGGAAGGTTACATCATCAGTACTTTGAGTTTATCTGTAACGTAATGAGATCGTAGACTCCACACAGTGTTTAAACAGTGCTGTTCCAACCTGCAATTAACCCCGACCCAGCCTGACTGAACAGTATATCATTTGAAAGCACAAAACATCACGATTCAAACCATCTCAAGAGACCAGCACTACGGCAGCCACAGCTCCTCACTTTGTGATACGGGTGCAAACGCACTAAAAACTGTATTTGCTTACCTTTTCTGTCGTCTACGTGTGAATATTTGTTCAGTCATGATGTGCTGCGCAGTGTTTCATCTAGAGAGTGAGTTTTTAACAGTCCAACAAAATAAAATGTTAAAAAAAAAATTTAAAAAAAAGGGTTGCATGTTAGTGGGTTGATTAGTGGAGAGCTAAAAGTTTACAAAGATACCAAATCTGTCGGGTTGAATTTAGTATTTTGGGAAATGTGTGCGTAAAATGATGTACAACACCAATTTATTTGAAAGGTGCAGCCGCTAAAAACACTGAGTCTTGTTTCTCTTAGTGTAAACATTCAGTGAAAGGCTAAAAAAAAAAAAAAAGTTGTATATCTGGAGATTAAGTGCCAAATCGATGTGAAAGTTTTACATCTTTTTGTGTTTTTTTGGCAATTCATAACAAATCTGGTGCGACAACAACATGGTGTGCAGGCTGTACTTTGCACGTTTCCGTAGGAACAGGGAGGTGATGGTGGGCGAGCAGGTGACAGTGAACAGAAATCAGTGCAGGAGAGCAAATAGTCTCTGCTTTTAAATATAAACTTTGTTGAATGAAACATGACATTTTATACAGATTAGTTCATAAATTTTTTTTTTTTTTTTTTTTAAACAGTTGCGTTTCCATCACTGTTGGCCTGGATGACGTAGAATAAATGAACTACCATAATGTAGCTTGCACTGCAGCCTCGTCCACATACTTTTGATATTTCGTGGTACAGACAAGGCCCCTTTAGTATGACTGAAAGTGAATCACTTTGTAATTTGTCTCTCTGGTCCGGACCAAGTAAACAAACAAACAAACCAAGACACATAAATGTGTCTTTGTATGAATTTTATCCGCTCGTGGCAGCAGTTTAGGAAAGACTCACTTCCTGTTTCAACATGAGAGAAATGCCACTGTGAAGAAAATGACATTAGTGTGGAAGAACTTCACAGCCCTGCACGAAACCAACTCCTGATTGATAGAAAACTAATTCTTAGCGGCAACTTCACCAAATTTAATGCGGCAGAAATGAAGCACAAGAAATGCTACATTCATTTTAATCCCAATTGTACTAGATGGCCTTTCCACTGCGTGTGCCAAACTCTGCAGGCCGCTCTGATTGGTGGCAGGTGGCATTTTGCTAACAGATATTTAAATGAAAAAAAAATCTTTGCACAAGGTTGTCTTCCTGGGATTTTTTTTTTTCGGGTGGGAGGTTTTAGTCACATTTTGTGGCTTTCATCAGCAGAGAGCGTTCGCTTAAAAAAAAAAAAATCCTGGAGACAGTCCAGGTTGCCTGAAGTTTGAAATTCCAGTCAAGCAATCAAAAACTGAACCATCTCTGTAACGGATGAGCCAGCTTCGCCCACTGATGAAGTCCACGTGATGGGACAGAACGCTCCAGAAAATGACAGTGAATCTGCAAGTTTCGCTTTCCAAGGTCACAAGTGAACCTGCAGCTTGCTGCATAACGCTGCGTTTCGAAGGGAAGAGGAAGGATTGCGTCCGAGTGCAGAAATAATCAACAGAGTTTAGACTCGCACGCGCACCGATTTACACCTCCTTGCAAAAGCTGTAGAGAGACGAGAGAAGGCCAGTCCATCTGTCTGATCAGTTTCTCTCTCTGTCCATCTTGTGTGTGTGTGTGTGTGTGTGTGTGTGTGTGTGTGTGTGTGTGTGTGTGTGTGTGTGTGTGTGGGTGGGGGGCGCCCTCTGCAGAATCTGTCATTGTTGAATCGATGGGCAGCTGACCAAGCACGCGTCCGAGGAAAAATGGGTAAACAGAGAAAGAGCCTGCTGTTCTCTTTATATAATGCTTTTTGAAAGGCACAGTCGGTCAGTGTTACAGGAAACGCTGATCTGGGGTCAGTTTGGTCCCCAACTTGGATGACTGAAACCGTAGACTGAGGAGATGAACCGTTCTCACCGGGCGTGACCTTGAATTATTCATCAGTATCGATTGGCAGTTATTTATGTTTTGCTGTGTAAGGTCGGAAAGCTGCTGAGCAACCATGGTCCTTTTTCTACTGCGTAGCTCCTTTCTGGTTTCTCTGCAGCTAATGTCGCCCTCCGCTGGAGATGGAGAGTCATTACAACAACATCACAACCCAGTCGGGATGGAGGCAGCTTACGTCGACTCTGCGTCTGATTTATTTTTTTCAGGTCTTTCTCATCATTGCCTGCTGGCCCCGTGAGAGTCAGAGAGGATGTTGATGATGATGATGATGATGAGGAAGAAGGGGTCCAAGGGGTCTCTGGCCGTGGTGGCTCTTCTTCTGGCCTCAGCCAACTGTATCCTGCCGCCGTCGCAAGAAGATCTTAATCGTAAGTTAATGGACGTAATATGAGGCAAAATGTAAAGGGTCAGTTTGCGTAAAATCTCTTATTGGATTTAAAATAATTTATTATCCAGACTGATCGGGACACTTTTCCCCTTTCTTCAGTGATGCTAACAAAGCAAACGATCTCAAAACCTGTCCAAGTAAAACCCCAAATATCATCTTGAGAAGTAATGAAGATAATGTTGGTGTGTATTTTGGTTGAACTGACCCTTTAAAGCCCCATTATGTTGGGAATTACTAAAGCTTTTGCAGAATGGATGGAGCAGAGGTGAACAATGATTGTTGTGTAATACATGCAGAAACAGAGATGTGCAAAATGTGTATTAGTGGAGGGTGGCAGTAGCGCAGTGTGCAGCTAATTACCTTACATATAAATGAGATGTTAAATCGCAAACCAAACACGTCCGGAGACTGCTCCTGTCGCGCGCCAACGACGCGCAGCGCTTGTGGCGCGGGCGGAGCCAGAGTGAGGTGTAAACCCGAAGACTTTGTGCGTGTCGTATGTGATTCACAGAGATCTCTATCGAGGGAGAAAAGTATCTGGACAAACAGATTGAAAACGCCATCAACGGAGTGAAGGAGATGAAGAGCGTGATGGAGAAATCTTCCGAGGAGCACCAGAAGTTTTTGGACGCGCTGGAGAAAACCAAGGAGCAGAAAGAGGTAGAGGCGCGACGCAACGAGTCAGACACCGGCGCTGGTGTTGTGTGACGCATGGTTTGACTCTGCATCTGTAAACATGGCGTTTTGTGCGCCTATTTTGTCACTTTCGAGGTGTCTGCAGTTTGTAGAACAGATAATGGGCTTTTTTTTTTTTTTTTTTTTGCCTTAATAAAAAGCAGAATAATCTCCTAAATCCTTCTAAAGTACTAAATCCGGTGATTTATATCAGTTTTTTTTAAAGCAGGAACTTGAATGTGTTTTACGTTTGTCTTTTCCTGCTGCGAGTAAGCAACTATTATTATTTATTTTTTTTCCCTCAGAAAATTCTTTGGTCAAATTGTTCCCTTTCACTATATCAATTTAAATCCTTAAATAAATCATATATTTGATCATGTAGACATTTAGTTTCAACCCTCAAATTAACGGATGTCAGATTTCAAACATAGCGGCAGATGATCGGCACCGAAGGCGGCGCCGAAACAACCGTTTCCCGTGTTTCGATGCAGGACGCGATGCGGACGGCTCAGGAGATGGAGACCAAGCTGGAGCAGGAGGAGGAGGTTTGTGACGACACCATGAAGGCGCTGTGGGAGGAGTGTAAGCCCTGTCTGAAGAGCACCTGCGTCAAATACTACTCCCGGACCTGCAGCAGCGGATCCGGACTGGTGGGACGGCAGGTGAGACGCACCTCGACGCCGGGCTCGGACTCGTCCAGATAGCAGCGGGTCAACGTCCTTTTTTATAACTCGTTCAACGCAGTCGATTTCACGTTTCTGCTGGTTATCTGTCGGAACGAATCGGTTTTTTTCCCCCCTCCCATAATAAAGAAAAGTTTCCGCTGTCGCATCTCGGGGTTCTATTTTTAGCTCCATCGTCCCAGAAAAGATTAAAAAAAAAATCAGCACAACACATTCAAAATAACACAGAAATACTTACGACACTCTTTGCCCTCCGCCGTCTCGCTCTTCGTCTCCTGAGACAGTCGCCTTAAGAAGTAAAGATTAATCTGAGGTTTGATTTGAAATATAACGCGCTCCCTTTTATCTGCAGCTGGAGGACGTGCTGAACAGAACGTCTCCCTTCTCCATCTGGATCAACGGGGAGAAGCTGGACGTGCTGGAGCAGGAGGGCCAACGACAGAGCAGCGAGTTCAAGAACCTGGAGGACAAATACACCGAGATGGCCGACGGCGTGGACAGCATATTCTCCGACAGCATGAAGGTGCGGTTTACCCGCAGAACAGAGATAGAAAAACGATGGACTCGCGTATATAATACGTGTCAACAGAAACGAAAACATAACCGAAATCCTCCCCCGTCGAGCCTTCTAAGCTTTAAAAATCACCAAAGCGAGTTAAAACATTGCTTTGAGCAAAAGAACGTCTCGATCCGATCCTGATCCAAGTTTGGCACGTCGATAAGAAACCTTCAGGGCGAAGTGATCGGTGATTTGCGTTTCCTAACCGCCTGATTAAAGTGACGGCAGAGCAGGGACGATGTTTGGGAGCTTAAAACCTGCAGTGCAGAACTTTTCTGTCTCGCCTAATTATAAAAAAAACACCGACAACACCTGCTGACGTCGTGAAGCTCTACCGTAAGCCGACAACGTCGCGGCTGTAAAGCAAAGTATGAAATGTTTTTTTTTTTTTTTGAGCATCACAGCCCCCACAAAATTGGATCCGTTCAGTCTGATGGCTTTTTTTTGTGTGTGTAAAGTCTAGAAGAGACGTTTGATTGACTTTGTTTTTTATCCCCCTCCGGGTTTAGCGTGGAGCTAAACCAGCAGTTCAGCCGGCCGAAGTGTCTGATGTGTTTGTGTTTGCTTCGCAGGTGGCCGATCACGGTCAGCACAGCCCTCCCGTCTTCTTTTTTTCTAACTTCCTGTCACCGTACACTCGTCACAGCAGAAGCGTCCCCTCTCTCTTCCACGAGCCTTTCCAGGGCTTCCAGAATTTGTTCTCCCCCATGATGGGAATGAGCAGGAACTTCCTCAGCTCCATGGGCTCCATGATGGACATGGACAGCGACACTTCTCCCAATCAGGGTACGATTTCTCAAGATTTTCTGAAAAAATGACGATTATTATTATTATTATTATTATTATTTCTTCTTTTTTTTTTTTTTTAACATTCTGGCCAGTCTTCAGAAAGTATCTGGAGGATGTGCAAGAAGTTTGGCTCATAGTAACTGTTGCTAACACGTTACAAGATGTTAACATGTGAACATTTCAGTACATTTTAATAATCTTTTGACAAATCTTTTGAGTCTCACGCAGATCTTTTTAGGGAGAGGGGGGGCGGGGGGTCTTATACAAGATAACTATGTGTCTGTGTCTTTCCTCAGATGGCAGCCTGAACGAGGACGTGGTCATCACCAAACCTTTCGGTAACGGCCGGATGACCTGCAGAGAGATCCGTCGCAACTCAGCCGGCTGCATCAAGTTCCGCAACGAGTGTCAGAAGTGCAAAGAAATCCAACATATCGGTGAGAAAACTGCTAAACTACCGTTTCTTTTTTTTTTTTTTTAAAGTAAATTGTAAGAAAGACGGCAGGACGTGAGAAAAATAAGACGTAACATCCTCGATAATTACATAAATTATCAAAGATCAGTTATTGATTTCTGCTCAAAGGGCCTTTAATCCATCCGACCTCTGACAAGAAGCCGGACACGGAGACATGAATAATGATGCAGCACAATTAGGATTTATGACCATGTTGGAAAGAGGAATGGCTTCTAATTAACGGGACTCACCGAGGGTGTAATTTAATCACACCTCCTTTGTGCTCAGGAGGTTTTTGTTGCTTCGCCATGAACCAACAGGGAAGGACTCACAGAAAACATGTGACATGCAGAGATTTAAATTCAGAGGGACGTCTCATGGAAATGTCTTTATAAACATTCAAATTTGATCTAATGTCACACAACTGAAACAGTCGGTTTCTCTTTTTGAAAACAGTCTGACCCGCTGCTCTGTTTAATTTCCGTCGGTCCAAAATATCCACGACATTTTCGACAGACGTCTTTCTGCTGCATTTCATTTACCTCCGAGCGATGCGTTCACAGACTGCTCCGGCACCAGACCTCTGGAGGGGCCCCTGAAGGAGGAGCTGGAGGAGGCCCTGGCTCTGGCCGAACGTTTCACCCAGCAGTACAACTCCCTGCTGAAGAGGTTCGAGGAGAAGATGTTCAACACCTCCTCCATCCTGGACCTGTTCAACCAGCGGTTCGGCTGGGTCTCGTCTCTGGCGAACAACACCAATGACGGCCTCTTCCGCATTCAGACGGTACGTAGGACGACTTGTCAGTGGGATTCACCGCAGTCCGTCTTTGTTTTTCCAGCTGTCAGTAGACAGAAAAACAAAGTACCTATAAGTACAAAAAGGGGGGGGGGGGGGGGGGGGACACGGGTCAAACATGCAACTTCTCGCTCAAATCAATATGGAATCGTTGACTGTTAAGTCTTGGTTTGATTAACAAGCAACCCCTTTGGTTATATAATCTGTTAAAAAAAATATATATATACACATAACTAACTTTCAAATACAAATTTTTCTAACTGGCAGGTACAGAAAATGGAGGAAGAAATCGAAGTAATTTATGGAGCATCTGTGTTATAATACGGAGAAATCTGAAAATATGAGAATATTTGTGATGTCAAAAAAAAAAAAAAAAACGTTGAGGTTTTCGGACAAATGCTTACTTTTAGCTGTGTAGCTACAGTTGTGCTATTAAATAATATTGAACAAATACAAGGGTTGAAAAAGTGCTACAAGGTGGTATAAATGCCAGTTGTTTGGAATATGTTATCTCAAATCACGCAGCGAATCCTGACATTTTTATTGGAAAAAAAATATATATATTTAAGCGATTTATCAAAATACCCGGCAATTAGGTATCCTGTCGATATTCAGTTACTGTATTGAATAATCAACCAGCTAAACTGAAACCCTGCCTCCGCGGCACTTCAGGTGATCAGCAGGGACCCCGAGGAGAAGTCCGGCGGGGAGACGCAGCCCGCAGAGACCAAAGTGTCCGTGCAGCTCTTCGACTCTCCGGCCATGAACATCACCGTGCCGGGCGACGTGCCCTGGACCGACCCCAAGTTCTCCGAGGTGGTGGCTCGGGAGGCCCTGGACCGCTACAAGGAGACCAGCGTGTGAGTGTCGGACAGGACAGCAGCAGGCCAAATAACAACACTTAAAGGAGCAGTTCAACATTTCGGCAAAATAAGCCACCTCGTAGCCGGTTAGATGATTTTAACCTAGAGAGCGGAAACGGGAAAACGGTTCGACGCATGCGGACGCTGTTTCCTGTAGAGCTCTGTAATTAACACTTCGGGGTTTTTTTTGGTTTTTTTTGTTTAATGCAAAAATTAAAGTATGGGTGTTTACATCGATTTTTAAACAATTGATTATGTTTAGTGAGTTTTAAAGGTGCTGGTATATATAAAAAAATATATATATATATTTTTTTTACCTTCGAGTTAAACTCAGTTTTCCCATGTTTTCAGTCTTTATGCTAAGCTAACTGACTTTATTTTCACACTATTGTTTAAATACAAAAGTAAGGTAATATTTCCATTTTTTTTAACTTTTTTTTTTTAACTTTTACTCATTTACAAGAGTAAAAACTACTTTTTGAAGTTTCCAGTAACTTCGTTAAGAAAACTCATGAATTTTGCCTTTTCTTTGTCCTTTTATCCTTTATTTATTTATTCCTTTCTTTTTTTTTTCTTAATTTCTTTTCTTTTTTTTTAACCCAACAACAAAATTAAGCTCTTATTACATTTTAAATACCATTATTTTCTGTGTAATGGAGTAGATTTCCACTTGATTCTGCTGCTTTTACTTTACTTTATTCGACTAATAAAACAGAATTTGCTTGGGTCAGATTGGGACTCTTTTCTCGTCCCGATATCTTTCTGCCCTCTCTGATGTTAACAGCAGCAGGATCATACAAGATAAATGTTAATATCATCTTATTATAAACAACAGTAGGACAATTTTTCTTTTTTTTTTAAATCATCGCTGATAAATTCGGGTCTCCCTCTCTTTCTTTTTTCCCCAGCATGGTCAAATAAACTCCCGGCTGGATTTCAACTGCGACGTCTGCCGACGAGAGAATGTTCTGGATTCATCAAAACAGAAATATTAACCTGGAAGAAAAAAACCAACCCTGAAGCTTCCCCACTGATTCCACTGTTCGTCTTTCAGTCCTGCTTTTGCAAACGACACAGTTTAACCTCAGAGATTTCTATTGTTATATTAGTCCTGCTGTAAGACAAGACGTTTAGTATACGAGAGGTCTGACTTATGTCTGTAGTCCCTCCTACATAAAAGGCCTTACACTTTATGTGTGCTGCTTATGAGCTTATGGTTTACTTATGTGATATTATTCTCTGCATTCAGCTGCTCTTACACATGATATAAAACTGATATTTCCTCCATAACAGTTCAGTAAATTGAAGTTTTGATTTGTTGCGATGATTTATAAGAAACTCGAGTTTTTTTTTCAGGATGTCGCAGCGACTTTAATGACCTGATCAGATAATTATCACCCGAGTTGGTCAAAATAGTTGATTTGCTGCAGTTAAAAAAAAAAAAATCATTGATGTGCAAGAATTAAAGTTGGAAATTAGAAATAGGTTGATAATGTTCAGGAATGCTTTGAGCCGCAGCCTAACAATGAAGCAATACGTAGAGATTTAATAAAACCTGCTCAAACTATTGCGTCTCTTCTCCGTCTGTTGTTTCGACTTTGTGCTTCTCTTGTAAGTTGAAGCATCTGAGAGCGATGAACAGCTTCTTGTCTATTAAATTTAAAAAAAAATGTCTGTACCTATTGTACCCTGGTTGGCAGACGCATACAGATGTGAGGCGGTCATTAAGGTGCAACACATGTTGTACTTTAACAAACTCCTCCTACAGATTTTGTCGGAACGACTTGAAATTGAGTCTGTGCACTCTTAACATGTTTGGAATTAAAAGTTATCAAAATAATACATTTTCGTCGATCGGCGTGCCCGTGGCGTGGCGGCCAAAAAGTGACCCAAAAGCCATGCATGCCGATCAAAAAATGACTTAGGATTTGTTTTTAAGTCATGACAAAGGGGGAATCAAACCCCAAACCTTCCAGCTGATAGGCAGCAGTACAAAACACTGCACCATCTATCTTCCCAGGAGTTAAGAAAGCATTGTGACAAATCTTTGGCTCAATACAACCTATAACGCCACCTGCCATAAATATTCATTCAAATGCGACCAAAATTGCCGCAGACATTCTTTGGATAGTAGATATATACGTGTTTTCAAGGGGGTCTGCACTGATATTAAATATCTTCCTGTAATGTGTAGTGTATGCAGAACTTTTTCAGTTTCTCCAAACGTTTCAACTTCACTAAAAGTTGAATCATCAACAGGCCGAGGTGGAATCTGAACCATTAATAAACCTCGGTGAAGTAGAATCTTTTACCTGTTGAGTTCACCAGACTGTCGGTTGAGTCGCTGGAAGCTCTGAGTGAACTCCGTGAAACGCTTTCTCCTGCCGTGACTCTTCGTCCGGCGCCGAAGATAATCCAGCGGTCTACGAGTCCCGACTCCGAGCTGGAAACGACCTCATGAAGACACGGGTTCGAGCCCCGCCGAGGTAACGCACAAGGGTCACGGCTTACTGAGGGCGAGTCCCCTTAATAAGCACAGAGTGAATCCCTCTAAGGGTAAGACACACAGGTTCGGGTTTGTACGTGCAGTCATACTAATACCAAACCAAAGGTCAACAACAATACAAAAGTGACTTCACATTTCGGATGACACAGTGGTGCAGTGAGTTGCCTCACAGTGAGAAGTAACTCTCGTATATAGTGTAGCCAGGGCGATGTGGCTAAGTTTGATGTGACACAGGAAGTTGATGTTTAAGGTCAAACGCTGCTCCAAACCTCACTAAACTTTGCACATGCGTCAGGCACCAACTTTCATGAGTTTTTAAAGATGTTAAAGCTGCCCAAAAAAAAAACTTTTATTTTTTTTAGAAGAATAAGGAACAAGATGGAGATACAAATTTAAGCGGGAATATGCGGACCCTCGCGTGCTGCACGTCGGGGAGCCAGCGGCCCTCGACCCGCTGGACCCCCGACGTCCAGCGCGCGAGAACCCGCAGATCAACTGCTCGCAGTTTTAAATTCTAGTTTGTTGTTATCGCTGGGTTTTCTTAGACTCAAAACTTTATTGCTTTAAAAAATTTATAAATAATATTCAACTCAACTGCAGGGAAAATATCCTCTTGTGGACCGAAGTGAACATAAAGTTCGATAGTCTCAATCATGATTGCTGTGCTGCAGTGTATCACGTCTGGAGGGGCCGCTATTGGCTGATTTAGTGATTGAGGGAATAACTTTTTAGTTTTGTACGAACCAAACGAGCTTTTTAATATAAATAAAAGAGTGAGTTAAGAGGGCGGTGTTTAAAATATTGTGCTGTTTTTTATTTTTGTGTAAAAATCACACAGCTGCTAGTTGACTCTGCAGAGATACAGTACATCCATGCAGTTAAACATCTAGGATCCCACAGCCAAGAGAGAAGGAATTAAATAGAATATTCTTTCGCTGTTAGTCAGCAATTAATGCAAATGTACATATGAGTCCAAAAGTGTGTATCATATACAATATACAACACAGATCTGGGAGCAAATAGCATTCAAAATCCCATCAAAGACTTCGTTAACGACTGATTGCTTCTGCCTGCCTGGATTGCCTTTTGGGTTTAAGGAGGGGGGGGAGAGCAGTTGTGCTGGCAAACATAAATCAATCCCACTTGAAGGGGTTTAATAGGGTTTTAAATGGTATTAGTTCCAGGTCTGCAAAAAAAAAAAAAAAAAAAAATGATATAACACACGCACACACACACACGCACACATACACAAACACACACACACCAAGAACATCATCGTTCTCAACAGCAGAAAAAAGAAGGCGAGCCTTGATACAACAAGGAAGAGAGGTCAGTCAGCCGCCATGGAAACCAGAACGCCCAGTCAGGAGGAAGAGGAAGAGGAGGAGGAGGAGGAGGTGGGTGGGGGTAAGGCTTTAGAAAGAAGACCGATGCTTCACCAACACACGGGGACAAAACATTCATTTAAAAAAAACTAAATTGACCAAACAAAACTGGACTTTTCAAAGACACTGGCACACACACACACACACACACACAACAAAAAGGTACAATTTCCAGGTTGTAAAACTCGAGTGGTTCATTATTAGTTTCTTCTTAAAGCATCTTCTTTGTTTTTGTTTTTTTTAAATAGACGTGAAAGACGAGAACAGACGTGCAAGGGTTAAAAAGAAAAGCAAAGAGGGATGTAACAAATAAAGAGATGAAGAAGGGCGGGAAGAGGGGCGGAAGTTGGGTTCAAAGTGCAGTTGGGTCATTCAGGTCTCCCTTTCTGTCGACTGCTCTCCTGTTCGAAGCTTCGCTGACACCCAGCGGAGGGTCACGTGATGCCGATTTCAGGGTTAAAAAAAAAAAGAAGAAGAAGAAAAAAACACTGATCTGGAGTTTACTGCCCTCTGGAGCCGGGAGCAGACTGCTCATCAGTACCAAACCAGAGGGGGAGAAAAAAAAAAGGCAAAAAAGATTCACAAACATACAGTAGATGGTGTTCTGGAAGATCTACGATACAAAAACCAGAGTATACTGTTCACACAGTTGCTACTATCATAGTACAAACAGCTAAGTATAGTTGGTCTGTGGTGATGTATCGCCCGTACTTGCATAGTGCTGCTGAATTTTTTTATTTTTTTATTTATTTATTTTAAATCATTATCTACCTGCGCCGTCCACTTCGGATCTGTGCGCGTGCTGAAAAAGAAATCCCATCAGCCCGACGTGATTCTTCACGAGCGCCTCCTCGCGCGGCTCGAAGCAGCTGGAATATCTTCGAACCCTTCAAAGTGAACATCCGTTTCCATGAAATGCTGATTTTTTTTTCTTTTCTTTTCCCCCCCCCCCCCCCCCCCCCCCCCCGAGTTAAACACTGGAAAATTACCGCAGCGTTCAAGAGGGTGAAGTTAAAAAAAAAAAAAAAAAAGAAGGCTGAAATGTCGAGCGGCGGCCATGTTTGAAACAAACAAACAAAAACTTTAGGGGGGGGGAGAGAGAGAGAGAGAGGCTGAATCTTTCTTCACACGCCAGCCCGAGTAGAGGCGAGAGAGCAGAGTGACAGTTCAGTCATTTGGCATAAAGTTAAACCATTCAGTCACGTCAATCCGCAAACACTGTGTAACATGAAGAAGAAGAAGAAGAAGAAAAAAAAAAAAAAGAGAGACGCACGTGAAGGGGGCGGTCATAAGAACGAGGCGGGCTGAAATCACGTCACGGGACGAGTCCAAAGAGCCTTCACCATGACGATTTAACCATTAAGGGCTTCACACAAACACCAAAGTCCTGTCCAGAAGTAGCCCAGTATGTTTTACAAAGAGGAAGACTGCACCAAACTCCATAAAAAAAATAAAAAAAAGCGAATTGTTTTGTGACTTGCTTTCAAGCCGACGTAGATCCGTGATGTGGACTTTCTTCGGTTTTAAAAGATTATTAAAACTGGTTTTGTTGGATTTTCTTTTTTGAAAAAAAAAATAGGACAGCCGGGCAGCAAATGTTCAGCAGAACAGAACTATTTTTGAGGATATTCAAAGAGGAAATATCCTCTTTTTGAACATGCATGACAGGACGCAGGAAGAATCGGATGCCAAAAAGCGAAAACACGTTTAAATAAACAGTTTTAACCTTTTCGGGAAATAATTTTGTTTGCTTTTTTTTTTTTTTTTTTCTCTGAGAGTTAGAAGAAGTTTCAGCATAAAACTCGCCAGAAAAAAAAAAAAAACACAATTTGGCGATTTTATGTTTTTAGCATGTGTACAGGAGGCCTGGCATGTCATTCAGGCTCATTTAAAGGTACGAGGAAGCGTATTGTTTGACCTTCGAGGGAGCCGAGTTCAGCCGTTTGACCCGCTTCCAGTCTTTATGCTCAGCAACTTCACGTCTGTAGTTCACGCGCAGGAGACGGACACATCTTTCTTCTCACCCTCAGAAAGAAAGTGCACAAGCACGTTTCCCAAATTGTTTAACCGTTTCTTTAAATTGACCTGATTTTTTTTTTAATAGGAGTTTGGTGCAGTCGAGTGAAACACACTGGTGCCGGCTAGTAAAACAGAAACACAAATACACAAACAGCCACGCGTACGCGACAAATAACACTCTGCATGTCTTCGTCAGTCATTCGGAGAGTAAAGTAATCAGACTCCAGCAGTTTGTCTTCAGACCGCACTCCCAAGTTAGAGCGTCTTGTCCGGCGCTCCTGAACCGTCTCTCAGTTCGCTGTCGCCTTCACCTCTCTTAAAACAAACAACAACAAAATAATCAAAAAAAAAAGTGCCCGTTTGTAAAATCCCCTCCTGCGGCCTCCTCCCGGTGGGGGAGACTGTGCTCTCGGGTCCGTCCGGCTTATGACTTGATCGGTGAGTGATTGAGAGTCTTAAAGGCGCCTCCAGGAGGCGGGGGGGGGGGGGGGTGAGGGGTGGGGGAGGCTGGGATGATGGAAGGAAAAAGGGAGGCGAGGGGGAGTCACATGGAGGGCCACAAGCCCAATCTTCCTCCGCACGTTGGTTAAAGATGAGAGAACGGTCTGAGCTGCTCTAGCTGGACTTCCAGGGATATCCTCTCTTCGAGGAGGTCCTGGAAAAAAAAACAAAAAAAAACGACAACAGGCGTGAGCGCAGCGGGAGATACGAAGAGAGACGCCTAACCGTTTCACAAACAGCTGCTTTTATCCTTCATACCTTCAACTGTTGCTGCAGTTCACTGTTGAGTCGTGCCAAAACTGTATTTGTCTCCTTGTTTCTCCTGATTGAAGCTTGAATCGCCTTTTTGTCCTTTCCGACTGACCTGAAAACGCAGAAATACACTTTTTTGTGACTGAAGCGCCGATGCACGGGAATTCAGCCCGAGAAAGTCTCCCGGAGCGACACGAGCGTCGTACCTGGGGATGGAGGGCTGAGTGGCCAGGACGGCAGCTATGACGTTGGACTTCTGCGGACCGTGCTGCTCGTCCTCCGGTCGCAGCTCGTCCTCCGACTTCAACCTCCGACGTACAGGTTTTGGGGGAGGAGCCAACGGGCCAGATGAGCCCTTGGCCTGATGGCGGAAAAAAACAAAACAAAGGGAAAAAAAATTTCCTCCCCGTCAGCTTTCAGGTTTTTATGTCGCGGTCAGTTTACTTTCAGATGTTCAGTTTGTTGCTGAATTATTCTAAGTATCGGATCGTCTATTCATTTTGTACGATAAAGATTTTGACGCACGGAGTTGACAGTAGCTGAAGTTCTCTCGTCTGCTTGGCCGTCACTCTTGACTGTTCTTAAAGGGCCAGCGCCCTCCGACGGCTTGTCCACCTGCGGACACAAAATAAAACGACACACACAAACAACGTCCATAAAAACGCGAAACTTTTACGCGACTCATATTCAAGAATAGTTCAAGAACATAAGATTCAGATTTTTGTATTGACGTAATCAAACGCCTGATCATCCGCGGACAACGTTTCACTTGTCGTATTTCGCCGGTACTTTGATCTGCTTCGCAACAATGAGCAGAACATGCAGCGATTAACGTGGTTATCCCCCGGTCACGACCTACCTGTCCCGCCTCGCTGTGCTTGTCGACCTCCGGCAGGCTCGACGGCTGTTCGGACGCAGCGAAGGCCTGAAACTGGCTGAAGTCTGCGAAGTTGGGCTGCTGAGGAATCTGCTGCGGGGAGGTGGTGGTGAGCACCCCCCCGCCTCCTGCTGAGCCCTCGGCATGGCCGGCGAGCGGTGCTGATGTCTGGAGGGCGGAGACCGGGGGGGAGGGATTTTAATCACTGATGCTGAAACACGAGAGAGGTCGAAACTGTTTTGTTGTTGTTGTTGTTGTTGTTGTTGTTGTTACCTGCGTGGGCAGCGGTCTGGGAGGCACGGCGGGAGGGTAAGCTATCGTAGAGGACTGAGCTTGCCCCGTGGCGGATGTGGCGGCGAAGGTGCGGTTCATGTCCAGAGACGAGGAGCGGGAGTGGGACGGGTGTGGCCGGGGCGGAGGGGGAGGCGGGGCCACCACCTTCAGGGTCTCCGGAGACGTACCCGACTGAGACCTGAACACAAACGTTTGTGTTTTTGTTCATTTAAGGACGTCGCACCGAGTCCTATTTAGCGGTGGGTAGACGGTCTCATCTCGAGTGTTCGATCAGTGAAGGGAAGGAAACAACTGACCTTTGCCTCGTGATCGGCTCCTGGTCCGAAGTGTAGGAGTCCGAGCTGCTGTAACCGTCACCTTCACGGAAGAAAACAAACGCCTCATCAACGCTGGATATCACAAGACTGTGCAGCTCATAACACCAAAGTATAGAAACAAAAAGGACTTTCTTTTCTTTTTTTACAATTACAGAACAAATTTATTTATTTTGACCAAGCTGATGAAAATAAACTTATTTTATATTTCAATTATTGGAAAGTTGAAGATTTTTTTTTTCTTTTCTTGCAGCTTCTATAGTTAGAATAAAGCCTTAAAATGACAGGAAAGTAAATCTATTTACAGATCTGAGAAACTGCCTCGTGATGTCACCTGAGTTGGATGTCAGCTGGGTCTGACTAGAAAAGTGGGAGAAAAAAAAAACCCTGAAAGCTCGCAGTTCGAAAGAAGTCAGTTCGCCGGACGTCTGTCTGCCCGCTTCGTCTCTGAATCTAACTTTAACCGTCCGTAGCGGAATTGCATTGTGGGTAATGTAGGCGCCAGGTTTTGACGAGGACAGAAACATACGTGAAACAAAAACGAGAGAGTATCTCTGGTTCCGCTGCATTCATGTTTTTTTAAAAAAAAATTAAACTGTCCATCGGGAGTATGACGATGAAACGCTGAACCTTTGAATCGCCGACTCGTTGATAAAGAAGCTCCTCTTCTACTCACCTCCGGTGCTGGCGGCTACAAACTTCATGGAGGCGGGTAATTTGGCTTCTTCAGACAGTTCCGGAGGTTTGACCAGAAGCGGGCTGGTCGGGTGGTTGTGGTCTGCAGGTTTGAGAGACGGCAGGAGAAGCGTTGAGTCTACCGGACACCGAGTGATCACAACAAACAACATCTAACATGTCGGCTGTGCTTCAGGAGCAGCTGCAGCTACTGCTGACGAGCCTGATCACAAAACGTCTTCACTGCTCAAATCTTTTTTTCTTTTTTATATATACATCTATATCTTCTATTGCAGTTTTCTCATTCATATTAGCTACAGATCACATTCAATTCCCTTCAAGCCAAATGATGCTGAAAGAGAGAATGATGCCGCCGTTAATGAAAATGCAAGTCCGGGTTTGGACGGTAAGGCTCGAAGCCAGAGTGTCTCACCGCTGCCGGTCCTCTTCAGCTCCATCTCCTGCATGTGGATCTTACTGGGCGTCATCCTGATGGGAACCGGGTGGACGATGGCCGTGTCCTGCAAGGACAGACAAGAGACGCAGAGGGTCAATTACACAAACGTGCAAAAAAGACGAGACGAGTTTGACAGAAGGAGGGGGGGAAAAAAAAAAAAATTAAAAAGATTTCTAACAGCTCATCTGTTTACTTGGACACGTTTAGTTTCCAAACTCCACCTTAAGTACTGATTCTGATAAATAATATTCAGAGAGAGGGCCTCCATCTCACAAGCGGACGTTTCTTTTGCTAGTTTCAGACGGATGCAGCTCAACATCGATGCAACACTTGCACCAATCTGAGAGCCCAAAGGTCTTAACATGTGGCGCGATCAAGCTCACAGTTGGGACGTCACTATCTTCAAGCAGCCGAAAGTGATGTGCGCAATTAACCTACAAAATAATCTAGTCAATGGTGCAGCATTTTACTTTATAAAGATAAAGTGTACACTGTGCTTATTACACACACACACACACACACACACAGATTAAAAAAATACAAAAAGATTACAATGTGAAAAATCATTACTGTGTACATTAATACGCTCAATCTGCACACGAGCAGATCGGTTTCCTGTGAAGAGAAACTTTCTTTCCTACACTTTGGCCAGTCCGTCATTACAAAAGCAAACACAGTGTGATGACGCCGCTCCTGTGCGGAGGGAAGTCGGTTAGCGCGAATGTCTGAGTCTGTGTTCTACACCTTCCCGGGAAAAGATCGCACTGACAGAACGTCGGAAGAAAATCTATCAACTGGCCATTTGAAATAAGGGAAAAGGGGAAAAAAAAAAAAAAAGATGGAGAGATTTAAAGGGAGTTCAACAGTAAATAACAGAAATGATAAAAACAAAACAACAACAACAACAACTGTACATCATTTTAAGCACTCGCGGCACTGAACATATGTGGGAAATAATTAAATCGCTCACAATCTGAAAATGCGCTAGTGATTGGTGGATGTCACTGTAGGAAAAAAGGTGATGTCCAATAGAAGCTAAGCCGGGCAAATCACAACACACTGCTGAAACAGTGAACTGCACTTTGAAGGAACATCATGCACAGAGGGGGAGAGAGAGAGAGAGAGAGAGAGAGAGAGAGAGAGACAGACAGACAGAGAGAGAGACTGATAGAGAGAGAGAGAGAGATCCAGAGTGGGTTAATGTCTGTCCATTAATGGTGAAACCATGCATACTAAGTGATTGACTTACAGGGTCAGCTGGTGCAATGTTAGAGTCAAATTGGGTCAGAGTTTGTGAGCTGGAGGAGCGCTCGCTAAACGTCTCCCACTGCTGCAGGAGACAGACAGACAGTGAGAAAAAACATGTCAGTCAGCCAGTGCAGTGACATCACACATTTACATCATCAGTCTGAGGCCGCTGCCGTGATGCAACGTCGTCAGACATCACCGGCGGGGGCGCGTGTGAACAGAACGAGACACGATAGCCACCGTCACAGCCCCCCCCCCCCCCCCCCCGAGAGAGGGGGGCGGAGGAGGTGCTGAATTATCAGTAAATTATGTTTGATGATGAAGAGCATGAAGTGGTGATCAAATCAAATGAGGGATGGATGAGGAGAGGGCACCTGATCAACCCTGAGCAATGAATTAAGATGGGTCAAACGCAAACACAGCAAAAGCAAACAAGCGTAGAGCTTAAAAGTGTGTGTCGTGTGTGTGTGTGTGTCGTGTGTGTGTGTGTGTGCGTGTCGTGTGTGCGCGTCGGAACCTCGTTGTTCTGGTTCATCTCCGGCCAGGCCTGGTTCAGCGACGGCATGGAGGGAGACTTGCTGGGGGTGACCTCCACCGGCGACCCCGAGTATCCAACGTCCGCGGTCGACTCCGGCACTTCTGAACACGAGCGATTAAGACACGGGTTACACACTCGGGAGACGGGCTCCAGGAAAACAAACCGACGGGACAAATGAACTGCAAGATCTAAACGTGACGTTGCTCCTGGATGCCATTATTCACGGTGTTAAATAGGAAGGATAGCTTTGTTGTCGTGTCAGGAGGGATTGAACCTGCGTCGAAGGACTAATTTGACGAGTTTACTTGCTTGCTGGGAGGTAGATGAGAAAGCGGCTTCCACCGTGCGCGGTAAATACGAAGCTACCGACAGCGTTCGATTAGCCGTGCTTTGCCTATTAGCACAAAGGCTGGGAACAAAGGGAAACTGCCAGCCAGGATAAGTTTCAATATTAATCCAAAAAGGTTCAAATACCGATTTGTAAAAACAACATGTGGTTCTTGTTGTGGGTTACGCGGGCTCTTCTGGAGTCTCTGCTATTTGTCTGATAAACTCGGGAGACGTCAGGGAGACACTGGCGGCTGTCAACGTTCTCGTGTAATACTTCCCAAAATGTTCATCTTGTTTCTTTAAATAGCCACATGCAGATTAGCTGCAGAGTCAGCAAAGGGAAGCAGAAAATGTGTTTACATTTTCACATTACATTTTGAGGAAGGAGAGAAAGAGAACTCATCTGCTCTGACTGTCTGCTAAACCCTTGTTCTAAATCACATTATCACCAGAGCTGCAGTGGCAAAAACATCCCTTTCGATTAGCTGTACAATTTTTATGGAGGTTCATATAATCCTGTTCACTTCAGCAGACTGTTTTAGATGAAGCCTTTTTGGCACTCACTGATAAATAAAAAAAAAACAATAATAATAAACACGTACAATTAACAATCCACGGCTAAAAACCGGTCTTGCACATTATCTGATGTGTATTAACAAGGTCAGTGCTGAGTAAATCACACCTAATCGATATGCTGTGATTATGGCTGTCGGGTAATGAGTGAACGTCACGTTTAACGAGAAAGAGGCTCGGCTCAAATCAGGCAAACTACAACCCGGACGGAGGTTTTGCCTCACTGCAGCACGGTGACATCACACGGTGGAGGAGGTCTGAGGCTGGCAAATTAGGAGAAGACGCAGCAGAGAGAGACAGAGAGACACAGAGAGAGAGAGAGAGAGAGAGAGACCCCGAGTACCTGCTGAGTCATCCAGGTCGATCAGCTTTGGCATCAGGCTTTCAGGCAGCTTCTCGGGGAGGTCGTAGCCGTTCTTTCTGGCCACGACCAGGTGAAAGGCGGCACAGAACTCATCCAGGGTCAGCGCTCCGTCTTTATCGAAGTCTGAAAGCTCCCTTTGAACACACAGCAGACGGAGTCACAACGGTGACATTACGTCGTGTATTTTCACAGCTGCCCTTCAACTTGACAGAACATTGAACACACACATTTAACACACACACACACACACACACTGGCTCCGTCATAAATCGCTGCCTCGATTACTCTCCTGATTGCAGCCTGCACGAATGGCAACAGGAACCCGACAACTGCTTTGTAATTAATTGTGCAATTACCCAGGAACATTTCATTCCTCGTTAAAAATAAAAGCAGGTTGGTGTGCTCAACGAACAGGCAGCGAGACAAAACTTTGTAGTATTGAAACGAGTGCAGAGCTTCAGCGATGCCTTTAAAGTGTAAGTCCGATTTTCTCCTCGTTGTTTCCCACATCAGTCGCTGCAAAACGTAACGGTTGGTTGCACGAGCTCAGCCTCCTTCCAGCTCCTCGGTGTCTTTGGGTTTAATTGGCATAAACGGCAGTCGACCGTGAACAACTCAATAAGTTCAATCAGTTGCTCCGCAACTTTTACATCATTTTCAAATTAGGGAAATTTCAAAAATAACAAAAGATCATCACCGGTGCAAATATTAACCAAAATATACAACCTATTAACATGATTAGCTGAACGGTGAACCTCAAGTCCATTCAGGGGGTTCACACATCTACACAGGCACACTGAAGAGAGAGAAAGCCAGCAAATGCAGAAACGAACCGAACAGCAACGACTCACCAAATATGCGACAACTCTAAAATCGGTAGCTTTGATTTGGTGAAGAACTCTTTTGCTGCTGAACCTGAAACACACGGAAACCGAGAGGAGGCGGTTGAAACCGATGCGCAGCGTTTCCGCAAAGGTTCGCCGTGTTGGGCGGGTTTCTGTGTTTTTCCTACCCGGTATGAAGCCGGTGAGGTCCGGCTGGATGGTTTTGAACTGGTTAATGTAATACTGCCTCTGCTCGTCGGTGATCTTCCACGGGTCGTCGTAGGTGCTGGACTGTCGCTGGATCTCGTTGTTCGTCGCGGCCGAGGCGACGGTTCGTATCGTTGTGCTTTCCTACGGGAAGCCACGAGGGACATTTACAGAAGAAACATTAAATGAAGAAGAACTTATTTAAGTAAAGCATTTTATAACACAACTGGACTGTAAAACTTCTTTTTTCTTTTAATATACAAACATAACTATGGTAACTTACAGTAGTAAAATACTAATACTCTATACAAATATACTATATATCATGAAATTAGCATTTTGGCCTAAAGTGGCACTGACTTTTAGCATGTTAGCTCAATATGACAATAACATGAAATGAGAGACTAAAAGTTACTCAGATGTTTGAGACACAACTTTGATTATGGGATGTCTCGTGTTTTGTGTCGGCCGGCGGCTTTTCATCTGATGAAGGAGGTTCGTGACGTTTGCCATCAGGATTAACACAGACCTGTTCCAATAATGTGCACCAGGTGTTCCAGTAAATCGATATTCATCACACGTGTGCCTCAACGCCCCCCCCCCCCGATTCTGCCACGTGATTGGCTGACGGTAGATATTTAACGTCACACCCGACGAGACCGAGCGACGACGGAGGCAGACTTCGGTTTTTTTTTTGATTGAAAATGGATCCAAATTAATCCCGAGCATTAGAAGAAATGTAATACTGATAATTACCGAGCTTACTTTAAATTCCAACAGCATCCAATTCGGCTGATATAATTGGGTTGCTCACATAGTGAAGCTGCTTCTTTTTTTTTTTTTTTTTAAAGTGAATTGTAAGGCAGCCCTACCTGGACTGACGAGGGATGCATTCCTGGGAGCGTGCTGGATGGCGGCGTGTCCGCGGTAAAACTGACCCAACTTTCCTGACCCGGAGGAGGAGGCGAGTGGGACGGCCACATGCCCTCACCGGTCACTGCACCTGGAAGGGAGCAGACCGGGAAAGTATGTTTGAGCGTCTTATTTTATACATTATTCACAGGGAGCACATTTCCACGCCGTTAATATTTCCCGTGTCATATCTCAACCGCGACTTTGTGCTGCCAGAAGCAGGCGCACGTCATGTGACGTCTGCTCCGTTCCTCGAATGACTAACTGAGTGCCTTTCTCGGCAAACATCATCGACAGCATGCAGTCGCTGCGAAGAGCAGGAAGTGACACGCGCCGCTGACGTGCTTCGTATGCCAACCCTTCATCACAAATAACCGCTATTAGCTGCACATCTTGTTACTTTTCTTTTCATTGTAGATGTCGTGGTATTATCATCCTCTGTGGCCCATTGAGAGTGAATCCCTTTGCTGTTCTCCCATAAAAAAAAACAACAAAAAAAAAAACAAAGCGGTCATCAACCTGCAACTTGTGGACTTTTCCCGTTTACTTTCATTTCTGGCTCATCATTTCCCATTATTGATGAATCAGCAGATCATTTTCTCAGTTGTTTTGTGGAAGGTCAGAAAATAGTGAAAAATGCCTCATTCTATTCAATTACCTGTCCGAAACCTGACGATATATATTTACAATAGTGTGAGCTCTGAGACACTGGGGAAACTGGCGCCTTCTTAAAACAATTACTGGAAAGATTTCCCTGACCGCAGGTGAATTTGAAGTCGATCGACGAATCGTTGCAGCTCTAATTAGATTTTTTTTTTTTTTTAAACGAGCAGCGGCTCTGCGGGCGCGACCTGTTTGCGGCTCTCTGAAATGCGTCCACACGGCTCCGGTCGCGGCGGCCACCACCACCGGTGTTCGGTCTGCGTTCCCTCCGCTGTGTTGCCGCTTGTGTTTCCTCCAGGAGTGGGGGGAGGCGGGGGGGACTGCTGCGGGGAGACCACCGGGGACGTCGGTTCGGGCTGTCGACACATGTACAAACACACACGCAGTAAAACACGTGGAAGTACACGGTATGTGCAAATAACAAAAGAAGAACATCGGTACGGGTAAACGTAAACTGCAGAATTTAATAAGAGCGAGCGTCTTCAGACGCAGGACATGTTTTAATGTGACGCAGCGGGAAACAAATTGTATTTGCAAAAGTGTAGCTTCCGTCTCATATCCAAAAAGATTTGAATCTTTCGACACACCACATCCGAACCAAGTGATAGTCAATAAAAAAAAAGAAAAAAAAAAGCTACTTAAACCTTTTTATCTGCACCATCACTGACGTGGGACGTTTAAGCAACCAGCGAGTTAACGTTTCACAATAGATGCTGCAAAAAAGCCTAGAAAGAGTTTCTGTGCGAGGAAACGTCAGCAGCAGACACCTTCGGGAGAGTAACTGAGGCAACAAGTAATCAAACGCGCACAGAAAAAAACAACAACACGGGAAACACAGCGGAGCTCCGGCAGCTTGTCTCCAACGACCGCAGGCTGCAGCTGCTGACAGAAATATAAAAGTGTGCGTGTGATGTTCTCCAAAACGCAGATAAAAGCATGTTTGTCTACGTCGAGAGAGAGAGAGAGAGAGAGAGAGAGAGAGAGAGAGAGAGAGAGAGAGAGAGAGAGAGAGAGAGAGAGAAAAAAAAACAAAAAAAACACTGGCGTGGCGGGGGACGGCAAAGTGTCTGACCTGTGGTTCTATACTGGGTGCCAGAGGCTGGATGACCTCGTGGACAGGAAGTGTGGTGGACGAGGGCGGGCCCTTCTTGTTCTGGTGACCCCTGGCCGGCGGTCGGGGTATGACGGCGGCGCCGGGGGCCGGGTACAAGCCCTGGCTGTCTGCGTCCTGGTAGAGCGCGGCGTGTCTCGCGTCCGCCTCGTTCTTCCCCACCACGAACCGGGGCAGCGGCAGGTCCTTGACTGGAGAGACGCAAATCGGATTCAGTTCCGGGTGTAATCTTCTCACCTTTATCACCAAATAACTCCCCAGTGCGCTGAAGTTGTCGTCAGCCTACGATGTTGTATTTTGCTGACGAGTGACTTTTTTGTTTTAAATGGTGGAGCTGTAGTATCCCCTCATCCTGCCTCTTCGGCTTCAGTTCCAGACTCCTTACACTTCCCAGAATGCCTTGCGCCGGCGCACACACTCAGCTGATGTATATATGGCTTGTAACGAGAGTGGCCGCTGAAAAATGGGAACAAGCAGCGCCAGTATTCCTTTCAGAAAAAGTTGCTTCCTCAAAAATGAAAAACACAGAGTGAACGCTGATCTAGTCGACGCACCGCCGGTGCGGTAAACGGTGGATTTAAAGGATGTTAAATGTCAAAACACAAATTCAAAACTTTTTGGTGCTGAAGCACTGAAAATATCGACTTTTGCTGCGGTTTGTACACCACGTCTGAAAATCTGTTTCATGCCGTCTTTACGTAGAGGAAATGACAGAAACACAGCAGTAAAACAGGCAAAGCACAAATCAATTAACCAGACGTGTGTTGAGAAGACTAAAAAAAAACAACAAAAAAAACAGAAATTATTGTGGGCTGACATTTAAAAGGAGTAAATTGTCATGCGCTATAAAAAAAAAAAAAGACAAACAACATGGACTTAAAAATCCAAAGTGCTGATTAAATAAAGAAAGTTTTTGTTATCTGAATTTAGAATTGGGAGCAAAAAAAAACAACTGAATATTTATCTGAATGACTTCAAACCTCTTTTGCCACGTGATTAGCCAACACACACACACACACACACACACACACACACACACACACACACACACACACACACACACACACACACACACACACACACAGAGAGAGCTATTACTGGCTGCATCCGACCCGCGAGCAGTGCGATGATTCAGCAATAAACGGATTAGCTGATGGAAAGACAATTAACCGCCAACTGTTTTGATAATCAGCCATTTATTTGCTGCTTCCCCCGCGTTTCAAATACGAGGATCTGCTGGCTCGTCTCGTCTCGCATGTGATAGCGGATCAAATATTTTCCAGTTTGGGGACGTTTGGGTTATGCAAAGTAAGCAATTGTAGGACGTTACTTTGAGCTCGGGGGAAGTTGTGGTGGCCAGCTTTGGCAACTTCTTGAAATTTCACAGGCAAAACATTGAAGAGAATAATTCTCAGATTAATCAAAGAAACAGCAACGTTACGCACTAAAAAATATCCATTCACAACTCTGAGTTGATTAGCCGGATCTAAATAAACTGAAAACACAGCAGCATTACGGGCTACGGGCTGTCTTTTTTAGTGCGCGCACACACCAACTACATCACAATTATATCCATATTTTATGCGCAAGTAAATGCGTTTTTCTGGACGCTCATCGTCCCTCCTCGAAAACATCAACTTCTGAAATAAGTTTCCGTTCAATATTTTGGCACGACTGAGGTCACTTCAAGCTCTCCCGACAGCACATGCTAACATTTCTAACCAACTCCTACCCCATAATTAACTGTGTCTGCTTCAGAAAGAGCATCAACTTTAAAAAAAAAAAAAATAAAAAAAAGGCGGGTTTCCAAAGTTCAAACATCCCCATAATCTCATCACCATCATCCACCCATTTTGCAAGGAGGAAGTGACCTCCTCTGTGCTTCCATACGTTGTTTTTTTTAATCAAATTATGAAATCATTCGAGCATGTTGCAATATTTCAGGTCAAACGAGCAACGTTCTGCAGCGGGGTGACTGACACATCTTCCTTTGTGTTTTTTTTTTTTTTTTTTTAAAGCAGTCACACCAGAGACAAACAGAAAACCCTTCAGGGCTTCGACCGCAAACTCTTTGTTTAGTCAGAATAAATAGAAAAACTCGTCCCAGTCATCCACTAACACAAACATTCGGATATCAACAGCGCACAACGGACAATATTTCTTTCCATAAGCAAACATAAATCAGCGATTTGGCGTCACGGCGCTCTACCAGCTGATTAAGATGAGCTGTCCGTCATCTCGGATAACGTGTCCACCGTCAGCACGTGAAGGCTTCTTATAGGTTTTTAATAAAGAACTGTTCAAATAACTCATTTCTTTTACTTCATTTAAAGACACCAGATCATCTCTTTCGTTGGTTTAGTAACACAGACTGATGTCTTTAGAGATGAAAACACTTCAGTATTTATCAATCATCAAGAAGTTATAATGCATCCCATCCTGTGAAATAATAATAAAATAATCCAGATGAAGACTTTTTTCTTATCTGTATGGTTTTCTCCAAGTAATTGGTTAATTAAAATTTGTACATGCATAAAAGGTGAACTTGAGTATTTGCCATTAATAAAAAGCATTTGTTTTCTTACTAAACAAATTATTCCCGATAAGGACAACAGACCACTGCTCCTTGCTTCCTGTCAAGAGAACCATAAATTCATTAAGCTATCTTTTCTCAAATAAAATGACTTCAACCAGCAAAGAGAGGACAACACCCCGACGTCCCCCGAAGCTGGAAGTTAAAACAGAAACATCCAGCAGCACTTCCCAGAGAACCTCGAGCTTTGTTACGTGATGGCATCGTTTCGGGGGAGAGGAAAGAAAAAAAAAAAAAGAAAAAAAAAAAAAACACGGGGCCATAAGAGGTGCCGAAACAGAAAACAACGATCGGATCGAGTTTTGGACTCACCCGAGTTGAGGCTCTCCACCCTCAGGGGCAGCCCGGACTGGGCGATGGCGATGAGCTTCAGAGCGATGTAGAACTGGCTCCGTCCGAAGTGACCCAGCCGAGTGGCTCCGCACAGCTCTGTGATCTGAAATCCCCGCACGAGGGCGAGGAGGAACAGTTAACAACATTGTACTCATCCGAAAGCATCCGATTATTAACCGTCACGGAGACGCTCTTCCTTCTGACAACAGATAAAAACTTAGAAAATCAGACGTAAACGACACATAGCAATTAGGGAGGGGGGGGGGTGGGAGGGCGGGAGGGGGAGGGGGAGGGGGGGAGTTTGCTTTAACAACTTGATAAGTATCTCCCTCATTAGCAGCCAAACACGACTCTTGTCAACGCGGATTTACTGGACACCAGTTCCTCCAAACGTTCACCGACTCGACGCGATGCGGTCGGCCCGCTTTAAGTCACAAAGGCAGCGCCAGCGGCTGGTCCAGTTCACCGTGTTCGCCGGCGGTAATAAGGCCGATTATCGCGTAATTTGCTGCGTTTTAGGTGACGCCGAGCGGGCCTACGTGCGCGACGGCGGACACCGGGCGGCGCAAATAGAAACTACAAGGTGTCAGCAGCGTGCACGGATACATGCAGGAGAGAGGGGGAGATACGTGTGGTTGCACGAATACAACTGAAACCTGCGGGTGAGCGCAACCAGGAGAGCTACACTTAATACCGTTAGTACAGTGAGCCACACCACCACCACCACCACCAGCCCTCCACCGTTGACTGATTCCCCTCCTCCTCCCTCCCTCCATCCCCCTCTTACTTGCTGACAAAGGACTTAATCTAGAGTATGTGTGGGGATACAAAGCGCCAGTCGCCTTTCTCAGCCTGTTACCACATGACACTGCAGCCTTGTGCGTCTCACAGGCCGCCACAGTGTTCGGGCTCGATTTTGAAAAGCGGAGGGATTACAAGGCTGCCTAATTCTCCCACCACACGGCTCCCCTTGTTGACCTTGAAAGGGATGCTGACTCACAAACTGAAAAAGAATATATATATATATTTATATATATACATTTTTTGTTTGTTAAATACTGGTCTGCCGAGAGACGTGGAGTCACAAGAACGGGGGCCGCCGTTGCAGTTTCTTTGTTGTTGTTGTTTTTTTAACGGGCAAACTCATGACTCAGTTAACAGAAGGAGCGGTGACACTGGAGATGGGATTATCAGGCGTGTAACCACGAACCTGATCGCTGCAATCTGACAGGAAGTTGATCTACTTGAGGGCTGGATGCATATTTATGGAGTCTGGGAGGAGGGTGGAGGAGGGTGGGGGCACAAGACTCTCCAGCCAGAGACAGTTGAGGCTGTGTGATAACTTCATAACTGCATTTCTCCACCATGTCAGCTCAACTCAAGAGGGGAACTTAAAAAAAAAAATTAAATTTAAATTTAAAAATAAAAAAAAAAAAAAAAAGGCAGATGCTGATGGAGGGAGAGGACAGGAAACAGGAAAGTATGAATTATCACGTTATGTACATCGGACGCACAGGAAATGGGAAAAAGAAAAGAAAAAGAAGAGATAACTGAAGTAGAGAAGAGACACGTGAGGCTTTTCTTTTACGCGTAAAAGGAGCCGACGTGGTTTATTACGCGTTGACTCGGCTGCTGCTAACATTTAGCCAGAAGAAGGTGTGTCTCCTCCTTGCTGCGCAGCGCCGCTAAACCAACCCCGGCTAACCGCGGCGGAACCGGGATGACAGGGCTGCTCTCCACCGCCGAGCCGACGCGGATCCATTTAACACGCTTCGCGGTCCGGAGATAACAGGGTTGGGTTTTTTTTTTTTTTTTTTTTTGGTGTGTGTGTGTGTGTGTGTGTGTGTGTGTGGGGGGGGGGGGGGGTTAAGACACTGGTGCCCGCTAGCTCACCTGCAGGACAACTTCGCTGGGTAGCTGGGCCGCCCGGAACAGGTCCAGGACTCTCCCGTTGGAAGCCACTTTCTTGGTGTTGTCCGTGTCGCAGTAGACGAACAGATCCGAGTAGTATTTCTGCTCCACATCGCTCAGCGGTAGACTTTCCATCGTAGTGCCCAAATTCAGCCTGCAAAAAAACAACACGGGGACTAGTTGGCTAGTGAATTAGCCCCCCCCCCCCCCACAACACCACACACACCCTCCACCCTCCACCACCTCCTCCACCCTTTTTTTTTTTTTTTTTTTTTAAGCCAATGACTGAGGAAGGATCCACACACACACAAAAAAAAAAAAAAAAATATGGGCGAGACTTTCAGGATCCCAACTCGGCTCGCGTCGGTGCCGAGCTACCGACCGGGGTCAGCCGGTAGGGACGTTTTCACGGACGCGCCGACTTGTTGTCGTCCGACGCCCCGCGCCCTCCCTCCCTCCCCCTCCCTCCCCCTCCTCCTCCTCGGCCTCCGTAAACGCGCTGTCAGCGCCGATCCCGACTCGGGAGGGTTTCCCGATGAAGCGACGCTTTACGCACAGTTAAGTCAACTTTTGCCGGGGGCCGAGCCGAGCCGAGCCGAGTGAGCCGACAGCTGGCTAGTCGTGCTAACGGCTACCTTGAATCAAAAGTCAGCGGCGCCGACGTTCAGGCTGACGAGCAAAGTGCGTCCAGCTCCTCGAGCCCCGGGACGTCCGCCGCGTTCAGCCCCTCTGCGCGGGGAGCGCGCTTCTCCGTCCCGCCGGAGCCCCTCCGCGGGATGGGTGTTTCTGCGTTTGGCCGGGGACAAATTCCACCGCGGGGCCGCTAGAAGTAAAGTTTCAGGGTCTTCGGGTTCCTTCCTCTGGTGATCATAGCCGCCATTCCTGCCCACCAAGTGTCGAGCCGCTCGGCATTAAAGCAACACTTCCGGTACGACTCTTTCAAAGTAAAACACGCGTGTAGCGGCAATTTGAACCTACTCCGGGGGAGGTTTTTTTTTTTTCAAACCCAAATCAGCATTTTAAAATGTTCCATGGACCTCAATAAGATGCTTGTCTGAATACTGTTTTACTGTTTTCACCTTTAAAAAAAAAATATGAATTTGGACCTACTGAACTGTAACTTTTATCCTATGTTTAGCTTGCTTAATGTTTAAATCACTGTTCTTAATTGTTTTTAAATGTCCTTTTCTTTTGCCTTGTGTTTTGATTCTTGTAACAGTTTCACGTGAAGCACGTTGAATTGCCTTGTTGTTGAAATGTGCTATACAAATAAACTTGCCTTGCTGTAAACACCCATGTCTACTTGGGAATGTTTTAATTGTATCAGAACTGCTCTCTGAAATTGATCCCGCAAAAGGGTTGCACGTGATTAGTTTATTCCATGTGCCAATATAGCTATTCACATTCAGTTAGTTGTTGCCACTAATTGACAAAATTTGAACCCCCCATCGATCTACCTATCCTGTCCGTTTGCTAGTTAGATAGATAGATAGATAGATAGATAGATAGATAGATAGATAGATAGATAGATAGATAGATAGATAGATAGATAGATAGATAGACTTTATTGATCCCACAAGGGGACATTTTTCCACTACAGCAGCATGTAAAGATACAGGGTAAGCAGTAAAAATGACAGAATAAAAATCGAGGTAAAAATATAAAAATGAACAGCATATACAAATACAATTTTATAAAATTACACAACAGCGTAATGGTCAGCAGTTCAGTGCAAAAGATGGTAAGTGATGTAGGACAGATTTGGCCAGAGGAGAACTATAAATATTAATAATTAATAAAGTCTTATTGCAGTGAATGATCTCCTGCATCGGTCCTTGTGACGGCGGAGCTGGATGAGTCTGTTGGAGAAAAGTGCTCCTCTGTCCCCGCAGCAGGCGGTGGAGAGGCTGGTCAGGATCATCCGATATGGATGACAGTTTGTTCAGCGTCCTCCTCTCCACCACCTTTTCCAGACTGTTCAGTTTGCAGCCAATTATGGAGCCGGGGGCCTTTTTAACCAGTTCGTTAGGTCTGTTGGTGTCACCGGATCCAAGTAGCAGCTCCTCAGTCAGGAAAACAACCAAATTACATTCATATTTTCACAGGCTGTTTTTTTCCTCACTCGTGTGATTGACCACACAAAGTGGGCAAGTCCCGGGGTCACGTCATATTCTAGCAAAAGAACTTGTTCACATTGCACAGAAAAGGGGAGAGAAATTAGGTTACTAGGAGCATGGCAGTCTTTTTGTTTTGTTCATTTATCTTTTTTAGACATGAGTTGTTGTTGTTTTTTTTTATCTATAAAGAAAACAATCATTTCATCTTCTTGAGATACCAAATATTGTGATAACAAGCGAACATTTAATGTAGTGTCAGCTGAGAGTGTTTTGAAAATGTTTGTATATTTCATATAAGTCATCCAATTTGGATCTCCCTCTGAATTTTCCACTTTTAATTACAAGATGAGATCAAAGTGAAAATATAATAATATGTGAGAAAACAGAGAACATGTTAAATCTATTCTCGCTGGAGTAAAACATATATTCAATAATTACCGCGCTTCTTCCAAAGTTGCGCTTTTATTATGAAGGCAAACTGGGTACACTTCCGGTCTCATCTCTCGTTTCTTCCGAGCTAGCTTGACGTCTCCTGACGTCACTGGGCTCCGGTCCGAGTCAGCGCGAGCTCGCTTGGCCTGCAGGGACCCGGATGAGTGATTTCAAAATAAAAGCCACACTCGTTCCATGGCTTGTAATTGATAAGAGGACGGGACGGTTTACTGTAGTGAAAATACAGATGTTACACTTTGATACGGTTCTCTATTTCGCACAAAATTCACTGCTGGCTTTGTGTTTTTAATAATGTGACAATAATAGGAATAAGTAATAGTGTATTAGTTCGTAGTTTTCAGACATTAAATAGCACAAGCTCATCATTTTCATGAAGACAAAACTAAACTGTATTATGTTCATGTCAATTGAGGGGCTGCATGTAATTTAAATATTAATTTAGTATTTGTCATATGGTCCCAACACCGCAATAATGAGGATCATCGAACTACATTTTGACAAAGGCACAGGCATCCTCTGCAAGAACTAAAAACCTGCACACTCACATATCCTGATAACTAAACATCTAAGGCTATTTTGATTTTAGTGAGACTTTGCTAAGTGACCACCTGTTCAACCGGCTGTGAGCCTTCGTTTTTCTTTTCTTTTTGGAGAACTGGAAAAAATTTCACTTGTTTGCAAAGGCAGAAAAGAAGACAACACATTTCCGTCCTCTTCAACTCCTTATATGGGGCAATGCCCCTGGAAGTATCGCATTGTGTCACGATGAAGTCAGATGAGTTTTCATGCTGCCTTCATGTATCATAGGAAATCTGGATTATTAAAAACCCTACAATCTTACATTTTGACAACCTTGCAGATGCCACTAGGTTATAATTACTGAAACATGTTTGAAAGCATTGCTTATATGCAACATCATTCTCAGAGCAGTGAGGATGACAGCTTTAGTAAAGCAGAGCTCGGGGGATCGTTAATTACACCTAGAGTTAAAACAAAAAAAAACAATAAAATAAAAAATATAAATATAAAAAAAAAAAGGAGTATATATATATATATATACAAGGTCTATATATATTTCTGAAGCAGTCAACAGTGTTATATGTACTGTGATGGATGCCAGAGGTGAGTTATTGTAAAGTCTTTTCAGCTGCATGTCATGACCTTTATTAGTGAATAAAGTTTGCTTACAAAGCCACGAGATGTGGTTGAAAACTCTGACCCTAATGTGACAATTTATTGTGTTTATGAAAGTATTACAAAAATAGTAAAAATATCATTTCTGGTTTTGTATTTTACTTTTTTTTTGGTGAAATTAACATTATTATAAATATATATTTATTATTATTATTTTTGCCGACTGCAACACTTGCTGCTACAAAACAAAGACCCATTCAATACCCTTTAATCCATCTAACACGTGCTTGAGCAAAAACTGTGCTCTGTTCCACTTTATTCCTGGATTTATAAAAAAAAAAAGAAAAAAAAGGGGAATTTTCCCATCAGACCCTGAACGCAGCAACGTTTTCTACCGGTGCCGATTCATCAGTAAATCGTCCATCGCCTCGTTTGAAGCACAAAGAACCGCACAGTCAGGTAAAAAAATAAAATTAAAAAAAATATATAAAATAATGCATTTGTCACTGTTGCTTTTAAACCGGTTTTGTGTTTATTTTTTCATTTAATCGTGTTTCCACCGTATATTTAATCGGTCTGAAGAACTCCTCGGTCCTCCCGGCGGATCGTCTGTCTGGGGTTTGAGGCTATTGTTACCGGAGAGCTCTGGTCTGCTGCTCACAGGAAAATGTTCTTTTCTCCACGGAGACACGGACAACATCATTGAACTGTGGATATTGAGACCGATGGCTGCACATCTGTAAAAATAAATGAATTTACACGTAGCGTCTTCTAGCCGTGAATGCTAAACCCTCATTTCCGCATTGATCTTGGTCCGCCCTGTTCACGTTGTTGCTTGTTCATCTCAGTGCTGCTATCAGTATCCCTGTTTAATCTACTGCTTTTCTTGTGCTGTCTGAGCGCATCTGATGACTTGAATTATAATTATAATTTGTTTTTTTTAATGGATTTACGGACAATAAACAGACGTTCCCCTTGTACAGATAGAATCCCACTACCGAACTCCCTCCGCAAATATGGTAGAAATTTGAATTGCCTTGCGATAACCCAATTTTTATGATTAGGTAAATAGATATTAAGACTGTCCTTACACTAAATCCCTCTGTTGTAAAATTCGGCACACATTTCATGACTGAAGCATCACTTAATTTCACTTAAACCACTGTTACTGCTATTACTCCACCCTTGCATTGTTTGCCCAAATTGACAGTGCTGGTTGGGAAAGGTGACCATTTTATTGACATAAGTGCTGCTTGGTGGATAAATCATGTACCGAAGTGAGGAATGGGCTTTGATGAAAAATATTCTACTCTTAAAAAGGCGTTAATGTTTTTATTTTAAATGGTGCAACCTAAAATGGCCCAAAATTGAATAGAGTTTGGCTCAGGAAAAGGGCTGAAGCGGGCGTGATTATTTCCATTTCAGACCCAGGGTACTTTAAATAAACCAAGTTGTTTTGCATTAATTTGTTTGTCCCTTGATTTTGTTGTCTTCCAGCAACGATGAATGTCTCCCATGAAGTGGAACTGCTGGTGCAGGAGATTCAACGACTCGGCAGCAAAAGTGAGTCAAAGCCGTGATTCTGTATTGCAGGATGACGTGTTTCGTCTTGAATTTGCTTGGCGTGCCGTCTCCTGAGTTTTGACAGAGCACAATAATGCAATCGCGTGATGTTGATCAGTAGTTCTCGCTCACCACTCCTGATTCTGGAAACATAACACTGCCTCGGGAATATTTCAGTCCATCTCTCTCAACATGTCTCAACACCGTCGTGCCATGTGCAACGCTCCAGGCAAACTGTGAAACATTGGGTCCTTATTAGAGATAAAGAAGTAACTCGTTGTCGGTGCCCTGTTCTCTACACCATTTAAATGGTTTCAATTTAAATTATTAAAGTAATCATCTGTCTGGACCTGGAATGGGTCTTTTTTTTTAATTTATTTTTTGCATTTTTGCTCAGAAATCCTTTAAATTGATCAACTGACAGGATAACCGACTCCTAGTTTAAACTCTGCTACTCCAATTAGAATCCATTTGATGTGAAAAGTCTCGTCTTTTTACTGTAATAACTGTTTCGCTAAACTGCATTAATCTCTTATTTCAGATGCTGACGGTCAAACCTGCGTGAAGTTCGGCGTCTTGTTTAATGACGACCGTTGCGCCAACATCTTCGAGGCGCTGGTGGGCACCCTGAGGGCAGCCAAGAAGAAGCAGCTGATCAACTTCCAGGGTGAGCTGCTCCTGCAGGGCGTCCACGACAACGTCGACATCATCCTGCTCCAAGAATGAGACCGACGTTCGGCTGGGACGACCTTCTGGCAGCGAAGCCTTACAAATACTGAGCTTCTGCGGTGCGCCAGCCTGTCACCCGCCTTCTGTTTTCATCCTCTATTTACAAGGCTCAGTATTTGAATTGAAATGCAATAACCGATCAGATCTAGACTCGACCCGGCTGGGACGTCTGCGTGTGATTTTTCGTTGTATTTCAATGTGCCGTACTTCGGAATATTTTCTATGATTTTCAGGGTCTGTGAACAATCACAGTCAAACATAGTTTCAGATGACGTGGAGAAGTTTTGTTTGTGTCTCAGGCGCTGACATTTTATCAACCGCAGGTGGATCACAACCAGATGCCTCTTTTGACAGTTTCAGTGTCGGGACCAGATCCTGACTAGATTTAGCCGCTTCAGCAAACTTCTTTTTACATTTTTTTTTTTTAAATTGAATCCGACTCTGACTAATTATTTGTAATGGCTGCACAAGGCTAATTCTCCCTTTACGTTCTCAAGAGGCAGTGGGAGCTACAGTAAGACCCCGGTACCTAAAGGTCATGTAATATAATGAGTGCTTCTGCATCAAAATCTAACACCGCTGTAAGACAACAGGTCCACCAACAGTGTCACCAAATGGCAGTTCCATTTATTGTTTACATGAGCCATTTTTACTACCTCTTGTGGACTTTGTAATAAGACCTTACGAGACCGGAGATTTTGGAAATCCAGGAACAATTCCTTCTTAGAAACTACGACTACAGTGACCGTTCAAGTGCATTTTAACACAGACTTGCACCTTTTTGTACTCGTTGCAAAGCGCTACAGTCGTTTTTATTCCACCTTTTTTATATGTAGTCATTAATGAATTTTCTCTGCTAAACAAAAAACTCCAAAAAATTTCGTTTTGTAAGAAATAGATGACGAGCAAATGGCGAATGTATTTCTTGTGCAATTTTTTATTAGTGTATAATTACAGGGTGATTGGTGCCAAATGGAAAAAAAGTTTAATTTGCGATGATTCTCAGGACCAAATCAACACAACCAAATATGTTTAGTAACTGTCCTGTGGCTTAGATTAGGAACACAAGATTTACAGTTTTTAGTTTAGCACTCTGTGTTCTGCACCAGAGGTCAAACCAAACTCTCTGATCAGGTGCAACCGGTCTTCTCTGAAAACTCACTACTTGTAGGTGATTTGTTTAGACTTTATCAACAAGCAGTCTGAGCTTGGTATGAAGGTCCAGAGATGTCAAAATGAAATGAATTAAAGAGAATTTGTGAAAAAAAAATAATCACAGTGACAAAAAGGGTAAAAAACAAATCGCACAAAAATTAGAGAAAGATTACTTTATGAAATTGAACAAGCTTTTGGTGAATAAAAATATTGCTAGAATAAAATATTAAATGCCCCCCCAAAAAATAAGATGCAGGGTCAATTAACGTTTCAAATTTGTTAACTGATATGTTGGTTATATTTCACGTGATATTTCTTTTCAAAAATGCATTTTTAATTCGTGTAATTCTGACCACTTTGGCCTTCCAAGTGGTTGTGGTTCTTTGAAAACAAAGATTTGTCTTTTTTGCACCGGATGGACCAACTTTTTTCCTGAATGTAACATCTCCTTGACAGCTACTGTGCTCGTTTGCATAATATCAAAGTTTTGAAAAGAAGTTCTCATTAATTTGGGCCTCGGTCGTGTTCACACATTATCTGCTTCTCTTGATGTAAAGAAGCAAGTTATCAGCCTTGTGAAACGACACCTGGCCTGCAGGTTTTTGAAAAACCCATTTCACAAGCACTGCTGTTGTATCAACCTCGCTAAATCTTTCAACTTTAACACTCAGGCGTTAGTTGTTTAAATTTAACTTGAAATGGGATTTTTTTGTTTTGTTTTTTTCTGGGCATTGGTGGCACAGATAGATGAAAAACTGCGGTGAGCTGAATTGTATTCTGATTGTGATTGAAACCGAAATATAACCTGATTACATGACATCTAATTATCATAAGTAAATAATGGGATAATTAGAAGTCTGTAAAGTTGTGGAAATAATGAAGAAAAGTAAAACTGAGGAAAGAGCATGCTGCATGCATCACTGTCATGAATATCCTGCTGTTGCTCTGGAGGGAGTTTCAAATTGGCTCTCTTAAAAACAAATTACAAGTAAACATTTGTCAAGAGGAAGAAAGAAAGTAATTGTGAGAGCAGTACCAATACCTCCAGCCATCTCTGTGTACAAGTGGGATGCCTGCATGTTGTGTTCAAGTGCTTCATTGCTGTCTTTTTGTATTGGCAAATAGACATTCCTAAGAGAGCAGATGTTTATGTTACTGTTGAAAACACTCCGAGGAATTAAATCTTTACACTTGGGAGTCTTGAACCTGCTTTGTACTGTGTTTTTTTTTTCTTTTTATGACACTAGAGTTTAAAACTTGAATTCACATTTTACATTCAAAAACGGTTACTGAGGATACGTGCTAAATTATTACCTAATCTGACTGTGGATTTTGGGCCAATGAAAAGAAGCAATCTTGATCAAATCCGATCAAGTATTTTTTTGTGTCAGTTAATATTGAATATCTTTTGATACGGAGTGTCATAATGCTGCAAGAAAAACTTGTGGGCATCTAATCTGTCCCTCAATGTTTTTTTTTTCTAAATTTAATTTAATTTTGCAAAGTAAGCAAAAATATTTTTACGATGATCCACTTGTACAGCAGTGGTTTTCATGTTGTTGTTTTTACAATATGACACCAAGTTCAGACATATTCACTGCAACAAGCAACAACAACAGTCTTTCAAGTTTAGCTGCTGTCTTTTTAGGCTTTTTTTTTTTAATTACATATATATTTTTTTAGTAAATCCACTACTGGGCTCATACTAATCAATTATTATTATTTTTAAAAAGTCACCCACTAACTAACTGACAACAACTAACAACTCCACATTCATCCTAAATGCAGAAACTCTCAGAGCTGGACCGACAGTGACTCATTGTCCCCCCCCTCACGTACGAAGTGGTATTACAAGAGGGCACCTAAATATTTGCACCTTTAAATAAAACACGCATTTGAAGTAGTAAATTCCGAGCTTTCCCACGGGACCTGAACGCAGCATAAGTCGTTAACAGCCAATGCTGGGGGCGGGGTCCCATGACGTCAGGGGGTGGAAGAAAACAGCAGAGCAGGAATCAAAACAAGAGACGGACACGCCTTCGCTCTTAAAGGTTATAGCAGCTTATTTCTTATACCTGCTGCACAAAACCCAGCCTGACGTCCACGAGGAGACCGAGGCCAACGGCGCCAAGACAAAAACCCTGCAGAAACACACAAGCAGAGTCCCCTTGCAGAAATGGAGTCCACGGAAATGTCAGACAGCGCTGACAGGAGCCGTCGATAGAGGTCGAAAAATAACAGTGACACCCGAATCCTGTAAAATGCCCAACCAGAAGAACAACAAGGGAAAGAAAAGCAAACGCACCAACAGCAGCGGAGATGAGCAGGAAAATGGAGCCTGCGCGGCCGCGTCAGGAGGCGCGGCCGCGGCCGTTGCACCCAGGAACGAGCGCTCAAGTGGTGAGTGAGGAAGCGGGCTCAGATGTGGTGAAGTTTGGTGATGCTGCCTTCCTGCCAGGGGAAGCCCTTGTCTGCCTGCACGACTGTCAGATACATGCCCTGCAAATGTCCCCCCCCCCACCCTCCCATTCACCCCCGCCACTTCTCCCCTACGCGGAGATAAACGCCGTGCCAAACTTCGATTAAGAAATGTGGCATTGCACGCTTCCTCGGTTATTGGCAAATATGGGCTGCCACGATTTAAGGCCTTGTGTAAATGGAGTGATGTTGTTGTTGTTGTTGTTGTTGTTTTTTTAGCATGTAAATGAACCAGCAAGTAGCCATTGCTCAACTGCACTGAAATCTCGCATTGTGACAATTTATTTTGAGGCCGCCGAGGTTTGTTTTGGTACCAAAAGATTGTGGAACAGAAGGCTGTTATTGGAGTAGGTGTTGCTTGAAGTGTTGGATGTAAGCCGAACTTGGCAGAGGCTTCTGCTGCTTCGTAAATCGGCTTTACTGATATTTTATCTCGTTTCAATAGTGGATAAGGAGCAAGAACTCTTTAATTTGTGGAATTTATGAATGGAGTTTGGCTCCTCGAACTCCTCGTGCAAAAAAAAAAAAAAAAAGATTTTCGCCTCTGGAAATAATATATGCCTTGCTGTCAAAAGTAGCTAACGCAGGTGTTAATGACACAGGGCGGCCTTTCTTTGACTGTCTTTACGTCCACGTTAAAGCTCGACGGCCGCTGCATTTGGTGTGCAGGCTCTCCTGCAGGCCTCAGCTGTCTTTTCCTGACGCGCACCTTGTCCACAGTTTTTTGGTTCTGGCCTTCCTCCTCAAGGGTAATGCTGACACCTCACCGCTTGTTTGCGCTCTCAATTTCAACTTCATCCCATGCAGACTTACAACAGCTCCAGAAAGTCGACCTGCAGGGCTGCATGCACTCATAGAAACTCTACAAATATGGTTTTAAACTAACTTTGAGCCCTAAAAAAAAACGTCTCATAATGAATCCATTCTTCATCTGTAGGAATCACAAGTGCAATATTGCAGATCCAGTAAAAAAACCAAAAAAAGTCACTTCTTACATCAAAATGATAATCTGGTATCACTCTATTAATTCATGTCAATAAAAAAAAAGCTAAAATCAGCGAACTTTCAGATTTCTTTCAAAGACAAAATTTAACTGCAAGTTTGGTATTCACTAATCAAACTGATTGCATTTGTAGTCAACAAGCAGCAGGTAATATTTCTGTGAAGTAGTGCGGAAATGAATCAGGTAAATGATTCAAGCAAGAGATGCCAAACGTTGAATGTTTCCATTTTCACAAACGTGACAATTTGCTGCTTTTTTTTTTTTTTTTCATTTTAAATTATAGTAAAAGGAATTATCTTTTGGGTTTGGACTCAACAAAAGAATCATCTAAATATGTCACCATGAACTCAGAGGAGCTGTTTTATTTTTGCTAGTATCAAACATGACCAGTTTGAGGCAGACAGTCGTCACAGCCCAAATTAAAAGTTGGTATATTTACTTTTCAGAACAGAAGAACAAGTTACTTTTATTGGAAAGTCAAAGTTCGACAATATAGTTATTGTCCTGATCAATATTAAAGATTCATTCACGCTGAAGTTTAACTTAAAACCGAACAAAATGTCTACACTTTCTCTTTAGTGTTTGATGATAGAAAAAGAGAGAATAGAAAAAGCTGACAGTACCGGAAAAGGAAGGAGGAAACTACCCCCCCCCCCCACACACACACACACACACACTTACGCCCACAATGAGCTGCTCCTCGTAGAGACTCTGTGCCCAAATCTACTTGATTCACATCCAGACTTGACAATTGGCAGGGCTTGAATAGAGCTGCTCTGACCCAGTTGAATTTCATAAATAGATGCCGATGAGGCTGCGAGGACACTGAAATCACTCCTTCATCGTTTGCACCTCGTGCTGTGTTTGTTGTAATTAAGTTTATGATGGAGAAACCTCTTTGTTGGGACATTAGTCTTATTGCAGTCAGTGCTGTTTAGAGATATGAAGTCACACAGGACGTTTTAGTTGTGAATTTATTAATCAGTTATTGTGATTGGTCGGTAAATAGAAAGATTTAGACACATTGGGGAGCTCCGACCAATAAACATGTTAAAAAAAAAAAGTGCCAAAAAAGAGACCAGAATCTGAAATTGATATCTTCAAATAGTTTGAAAGACAAATATATTCAGTTGGTAAAAATTTAAGATGAGAAAAAGCAGCAACTTCTCTTATTCAAGATGCTGAAACTTCACTTATAAAGATAAAATAATCAACATCTGCTGGATCCAGCTTCTAAAATTCAAAGCTTTTTTCTAGTTTGTATATAATCTATATCATTTATATTTTTTATAACTTTGTTGTTTTTGGACTCTTTTTATACTAAATCAACTGAGTAATGGTCAAAATAACCAGCAGGTTACTCATGAATGAATAATAATCTTTAGTTGCAGCCCTGTTGGTGATGCTGGAGAGACAGATTTAAAGTCCACTCTAAATGTTTCATAACCAGTTAATAAGTTAAGTCATTAATAATTCAAAAAGCTGGCATTCTCCTTTTTTAAGCTCCTCAATAATGAGACTTTTTTTTTTTTTTTTTTACAGCAGTGTAGAATGAATATCTGGGTTTGTGGACTGATTCTTGGACAAAAAAACTCATCTGAAGCTGGTTATAGACATGTTTCTCACTTTTCTGGCTTCTTGTATAAACAGAGGATGAATCATCTTATTGTTTTGCAGCACGAAGCTGCAGTTATTTAAGTGTGAAGTGACGGAAAATGAAAGAAGCTGTGGTGAGAACACAACAAAATCATCCTCTGTCTGATTAGCTCATGTCATATTTATTATCACATAAACACAGACCTGTGACGACATATAGTTATGAAATGAAAGCAGGAAAGGAAACACTTTTTTCCGAGTCCGAAAAACTACATTTGAAGACTTCTGTCGGCCTCTCGGAAAACGTGGAAGAGTTTTAAGGACTTTTATGTGTGTATTTATGTCTAATAGACCAAAAACTGAAAGTCCTCCCCTCTCCTCCTCTCTCCTCCCGCCTCCTCTCTGCTTCCTCAGAGGTCCAGTGCGCCACCCCTCTCGGCTGCAGCCTGGCCCGCCCCATCAACCTGGAGAAGGACGACTACCAGCGGGTGCTCTGCAACAACGAGCTCTGCCCTCACGGCAACTGGATGCACCTGCAGTGCTTCTACGAGTGGGAGAGCTCCATCCTCGTCCAGTTCAACTGCATCGGCCGCGCGCGCTCCTGGAACGAGAAGCAGTGCCGGCAGAACATGTGGACCAAGAAGGGCTACGACCTGGCCTTCAGGTTCTGCTCCTGCCGCTGCGGCCAGGGTCACCTGAAGAAGGACACCGACTGGTACCAGGTGAAGCGCATGCAGGACGAGCGCAAGAAGAAGCCGTCGGAGAGGAGCACGGGCAGGAATGGGGCCAGCGGCGGCGCTGTGGGGCCCGGGGACGGGCTTTTTGAGGAGCCCAAGAAATGTAAACCAGCGGGAGGAGCAGCAGCAGCAGCAGCAGCAGGAGCAGCAGGAGGTAAACTAGCTCACAGGGCGTCCAGTCAGGAGTTACCTTGCAGACCGTCGATGGACCGACAGAACTCTATGGAGAGAGGAGCAGCAGGGGGACAAGCTGCAGGAGGGCCCTTTCCTCTGGGGCCTCATCAGAAATCTCCATGTGACTCCCCGGGACAGTCTCCTCCTTCCGGCTTCACCTTCTCCCCCACCGCTACCCTCGGACCAGGAGGCGCAGGAGCAGGTCTGCGGGGGTCCCGTCAGCTGGGAGAGTTCCTCAAATCAGCCGTCCACATGGACCCGCAGAGGAAACACCTGCTGGTCGGGGGAGCTCTGGCCCGGGGTGGCGGCTGCTCTTTGGGAGCCTCCGGCGGTGCAGCCGGCGGTTCCCCCCTCGACCCCGGGTCCGTTCTTCCCCTGCAGCTCTCCTTCGCCCTCCCGCTTCACCACCGGCTCGGCCCCGGCGGCATGGGCGACGGCCCCCACACTCACCCGGTGCAGTTCCTGAGGAGGCTGGACCTCTCGGAGCTCCTCACCCACGTCCCCCGCCATAAACTCAACACGTACCACGTCCGCATGGAAGACGACGCCCAGGCAGGCCAGGGGGAGGAGCTGCGCAGGTAGAGCTGCTGGGAAATGTCGTTTCTTATGCTTACTTGAAAAGCTCTTTGGTCCTGATTTTACAGCATCTTACAGTTCATGTTAGGGCAGCACAGTTTGGTTAAAAATACATTTTGTGATCGTTGTAGAAATGTTGCCATCGTGATACGATAAATATATGGTTGTCCAGGGAAATGTAATAATTAAAGGTAAAAGGTGAAGTTAACAATTTCCCCCCCAAAAAATTTCAACTCAAACATTAAAAACCTAAACTACATGTTTTTAATGTGTCCATGTTATCGCGTAGGTTCATCCTGTCAGCCCTCAGTGCGAGCCAGAGGAATGTGGTGAACTGCGCGCTGTGCCACCGGGCGCTGCCCGTGTTCGAACAGTTTCCTCTGGTGGACGGGACGCTGTTTCTCAGCCCCTCGCGCCACGATGAGATCGAGTACGACGTCCCCTGTCACCTTCAAGGTCAGACCTCGCGTTCAAGAGTTCTTCCCGTCAAAAATTAAGGTTTTAACCTTGCTAACAATGTCCATGTGCGGACACATTAGTATCGGGGAGCCTGTGGCTCAGACGGTAGAGTGCGTTGCGCACCAATCAGAAGGTCGGTGGTTCAATCCCCAGCTCCCCCCCGTCCACATCCCTGAGCAAGACACTGAACCCCAGGGTGCTCCCGATTGCGTACCATCAGTGTGTGAACATGCTCCTGATGGCAGCACCCTGCATGGTGATCTGTCTCATTAGTGGGTGAATGGGAAAACCATGCTAAAGCACTTTGAGACCAAAAGGTGATAAAGCGCTATACAAGTACAGACCATTTACCATATTTATAAACTACAAGACATCATAAGTGAGATAAGCAATCAACGGCGAGGCTGAGGATTCGTCTTGGAACAAATGTTCAGCCGTGAGGGTCTCGTAGGTCACAGACCTACCGTCAACTTGCTGGGTGGGACCTTAAATGTCATCAACCTGCAGGCAAGCGGTGGTTGGAGACGGATGCATTGACATTCGCATGGACTGTAAATAGAAATGGCCACATAGTCTCCAGGTCTTAAAAAGTGAAGCCAATGTGAAAGTACGTTAAATTGCGACCACCTAAAAACCTCTGTCTCCCATTCAAAAGGCTTTAAATTCTCATGAAATATGAAGTCAATTCATTTGTTTCCCCACAAGTCATCATACTGTCTTTGGCGAAATGGACTCCTTCTAATAATTGTTGTGGTAATATTTCTATAGTTAATTAGACCTTAGGTCTCAGAGAGAGGTGTGTTTGGAGACGTGGCTGGTTTGGCTGACATGCCTAGGGGTGGGCGGGGCATAATGTCCTTAGCTTGTCCAAATATGGTCACTTCTGGCTCCAGAAAACCAAGATGGTGACTTCAAAACGGCCGTTCACAAACCAACAGGTGACATCGTGGTGGGTTAACACCTGATTTTGATTGAAAGCAAAGTTGAGTTACATCTAAACCACCTAAATGCACGATGGGATTTTTTTTAATCTAATAAACATGTTGATATCTCAGGGCCATCGTTGCGTTCAGACTCCTGCACAGTGCAACAGGAATGCTGCTCATCATGATAATATCAGTGTGTGCCACTGAGCGGTTTATTAATAAATCACGAATGCATTACGATGCCTAATTATACTTTCACTTTTTATTTAAAGTGTGAAAACTGTTTTTGGCTTTCCTTATGTAAAGAAAAATAGATCCGTCAGTGAGCCCAGTCCATACAGCGAACGTAGACATGAAAGGGTTTCTGCTGACTTCTGCGCAGTCCAACATGAATGTGAATT